>NC_090646.1:174173428-174473428 GCF_040937935.1 Hyperolius riggenbachi
ACCATGGTCAGTAAACCATTTACCAGTGGTTTTAGCACTGTGAGCAGGTGCCAGGTCGTGCTGAAAAATGAAATCTTCATCTCCATAAAGCTTTTCAGCAGATGGAAGCATGAACCCACTTTTGAACCAGAAACAGCGGCAGAAGCGCCTGACCTGGGCTGCAGAGAAGCAACACTGGACTATTGCTCAGTGGTCCAATGTACTTTTTTCGGATGAAAGCAACTTTTACATGTCATTCGGAAATCAAGGTGCCAGAGTCTGGAGGAAGACTGGGGAGAGGGAAATGCCAAAATGTCTGAAGTCCAGTGTCAAGTACCAACAGTCAGTGATGGTCTACCCCATCAGCTACTGGTGTTGGTCCACTGTGTTTTATCAAGGGCAGGGTCAATGCAGCTAGCTATCAGGAGATTTTGGAGCACTTCATGCTTCCATCTGCTGAAAAGCTTTATGGAGATGATTTCATTTTTCAGCACGACCTGGCACCTGCTCACAGTGCCAAAACCACTGGTAAATGGTTTACTGACCATGGTATTACTGTGCTCAATTGACCTATGGTTTACTGACCATGGTATTACTGTGCTCAATTGACCTGCCAACTCTCCTGACCTGAACCCCATAGAGAATCTGTGGGATATTGTGAAGAGAAAGTTGAGAGACACAAGACCCAAGACTCTGGATGAGCTTAAGGCCGCTATCGAAGCATCCTGGGCCTCCATAACACCTGAGCAGTGCCACAGGCTGATTGCCTCCATGCCACGCCGCATTGAAGCAGTCATTTCTGCAAAAGGATTCCCGGCCAAGTATTGAGTGCATAACTGAACATAAGTATTTGAAAGTTGACTTTTGTTTGTTTTAAAAACACTTTTCTTTTATTGGTCGGATGAAATATGCTAATTTTTGGAGATAGGAATCTTGGGTTTTCATGAGCTGTATGCCAAAATCATCAATATTAAAACAATAAAAGGCTTGAACTACTTCAGTTGTGTGTATTTGAATCTAAAATATATGAAAATCTAATGTTTATCAGTACATTACAGAAAATAATGAACTTTATCACAATATACTTATTTTTTGAGAAGATCCTGTGTATATATATATATATATATATTAGTTATACCCAAACAAAAATATAAAGGCAAAGCATGCATATAAACAGATTGTGGCCAGAAAATGAGCCCTAGCCATGCTGACCCCAGCTGGGTATAAAGTACAGGAGTCTGGGGGGTGTATATTTTACACTGTTCATTTATGAGAACTAATTTAATGGTAATTTCCACTTCAGTAAAAGCTGGAAACCCCCCAAAGCTAAGTGGTAGTAACAAAAAAAGTGTTTACAGGATCCCTCTGAGAATCATGTAATCTTTCTTGTAGGCTGCAGGGGAGTGACAAGCACTAAACCCTCCAGACACACGTATGGCTATGTGCTTCTTGGTGCACAGACACAACCAGACCCTCCACCAAATGATTTCCTCCAGATTTCAAATTACATAACTGCATTGGAGTTCATTAAGGAATACTGCTCCACTGCTATGTCTGGTCAGCTTCCTAACAGGCCCGCAGAACAATAGCCAGCTTGCAAGAGGACAGAAAATTCAATTAGGTGGCCTGGTGCGCAGAGTTTGCCAATTAGCTTGCTTGTAGTGCTGCAGAGAGGTCTGATGATCCTTTTATCATTTTCCAAAAATAGACTTTTCCATGGATAACAACACTTAAGAAGGATGTACCGGTTTAAGCAACTGGGAATTGCTGTCATTCAATCAGCTATTCCCAACGATGGCGATCACCACACTTGAACTCATGTCTGTTACTGAAAGAGTTGTCTCTCTGCTTGGAATCCCACTATCTAGTATAGTGTAGGGACAGCTTTATTTTTCTTACTAACATCAAAATGGCTCTCTAAAATACTCACAGCTTTGATTCATGGGGCGTAATAATTGCCCTGTGACCCCCACCATCTCAGGGGGTCCTGGGGGGTTAAGGGAGCCCGCTTCTGTCCAGAGATGCAGTGCGTGGCAGCAGAAACGGAAGCACCCTACCAGTGTGACTCCTTTCGGCTCCTGCATGTCATGTGACATGCACCAGGGAGCTGCAAGCAATTACACTGTACGGTGTGGCTGAAGAGAAGAAAGAAGAGGACATGTTGCAGGCTGATGGGTGCTTATGGGTAAGGGAACCCAGACATTTTTTTTTTGATCTATGGGGGAATAAGGGTTTTTGCAGGAGAACAGGATGGCTCTGTTTCACTGTGGGGCCCGCTGGGATCTAGTTACCCCCTGATTGATTCTATATCAAATTCAGCCCAGAAGGATGTGTCTATATACACTCCCCCATTTATGTAAGTAGAGTGTAACAACTCAAATTCATTAAAAGTATCGTGAAGTCACCAGAATGATGAAATTTTGGGGGAAGTTGTAACATATGGCCTGCATTTTTGTGGTTACTGGCTTCTTAAATGTATTGGGGGAGGGTGCATATTTCTATTCATCATTATAGACGCACCCTACTGTAATCCATAGCATCCTACATGACTAACAAACGAGCAGGCAGAGAAGCCCCTCCTTATTGAGCACAGAGTGAGTGATCAGGGTGTGTTTCCCATTATCTAGAGGCAATCGTGAAATACACAACACAAGGGAAAACTCCTTCCCTAGATGCCAGGCAACAATAACTCACTTCATAGAGATGATCTCTCCAGCACAGCAAGTAATCCTGCAAGCTGCAGTGCTGACTTAAAAGCAGGACTTTGCTTTGTACAAGTGAATTTCCAGTCTAGACAGATGTTACTACCTAAAGAAAAGACAGGCTCTCCAGATCTAGGCTAATTCCTTCCAGCACCTTAATAGAATTTCAGCATTTCTCAGCGCTGCATCCAGGGTCACGGGATTAACGGCACTCTTGAGACCCATCTCTTCAGCTAATCATTCCAGCAGAATGGAAGTAAATTGTCCTTGATTTAGTAATGTTCCATATATTTCAATTGTCCTGCGCACAGGGCACTCAACTGACACTTTAACCAAAAGCAGCAAACCATCTGCCTGAACGCATAGGAATATAGCAAAGCACAAAGGAGGTTACTCACTGTGTGGTAGCCTCTGGGCAGGGGAGGTTTTCCAACAGGATAAGGATCCACCGTATCAATGATAGTCTGTCTCTCTCCTTTCTGATTGATCTTCCTGAACCTCCGGCGAGACTGCCGGTGAGATGCCTGTCGCTGGAAATATTCTTCATTTTCATCCATATAGTCCACCTTAGGAAGATAAACACAGTCAAGGGTATAGAAATAGCTCTATAAATACACCTATCTTTACAGGTTGCACTAAGCAGATTCCATGGATGCCACCATTACCATTGGAGTGGAAACCATTTGTTTGTTTAGTCCATTTTGGCCAACTAGACAGACAGATAGATCTAGATATAGTTATTCACGCTGACCTGCAGCAAACACTGCCAACAACACTAAACTTGACCAGAGCCAGATCATCCAAGAGGCAACCTGGCCTTGTCCCTTTACATTACTAAAACCTATGTAAGGTAAAATGTTCTGACAACTCTGTTAATCCATTGAAGTGATACTTTAAGCCTCATACACATGCTGGATGATATTTAGGCAAGGCAGCTGATAATGACTGCCTCTGCCGAGAACTGAAGATGTCTACAGCTGCTCCCAATGCCTGCTGACACCTTGGCCAGCAAACAGCCTGGCGCATCACTTCTGCCAGCACATCGTTCTCCCCACTCACCCAACTCCTAAATGACATTACACCTGTGCTGCCCCATTAGCCCTCTGCTTCTCCCGCATAGCAACAGAACACATTGTTAGCCAACAGGCTAGTGGTTCATCTGTATAGCCTTGGTGCTGCAATGTTGCCCAAGGGACCGGGTCCCGATCCCCACCAGGTGACAGACTTTCTATGTGTGTACAAGGCTTAAAGAGAAACTCCAACCAAGAATTGAACTTTATCCCAATCAGTAGCTGATACACCCTTTTACATGAGAAATATATTGCTTTTCACAAACAGACCATCAGGGGGTGCTGTATGACTGATTTTGTGCTGAAACCCCTCCCACAAGAAGCTCTGGGACCGCAGTACTTTTGGCAGTTTGTTACAATGTAACAAGATTCACAGACAGGAATTAGCGGTTTACAGCTGTCTCTAACAGCCAAAACAGCTAGCAGCAGCTACATAACCTGCCCACAGTAAAAATTTCACCATGTAATAAATGTCAGAATGTAAATCAGGGAGAGGAAAGATTTTACAATGAGCAAACACTGACTAAATCATTTATACATAATTATTGTAAAAATGAAACACTTTTTATTACATTATTTTCACTGGAGTTCCTCTTTAAGTCCTGGTGGTAGTCCAGAGGCCTGACTGCCTTATTATGTGAACCCCAACCCCTTCGTTACCTAACCCAAAAAAACTGCAATGAATCAGAAGAGGGGGGGAGGTGCAACACTGCTAGCCCTGCCTAGGACCAGATTTATGCCTCTCTGGTCCTGACCTGTCCATGTTTGCTGCAGTGCCCAGAAGAGGAGAGAAGTCACAGTGTTGGTTGTGTTCTCTAGTTGAGTTGAATCACAGAAGTGGAGGGGCAGAGGTAGAAATGATTTGGCAGGTAACAATTCACATACAGCTAATTTAATCAGTAAATTTAGCTGTGCGCCTGCAGCACGGCTGTAAAGATCCTGATGAGGACTATGTAATAACAGTACAGATAAAAATCTGTTGCAATCCACAGTGACCAATCAGGAGAAGATAAATCCGTGCAATGAAAGATCCCGAGGCAATTATTAGGCTACATAACGATAATGACTCACACTGGGGCAAATATTAGGTTCTGCAGAGATAATGACTGACATTGGGGGATGTATTACTCTTCACAGGAATAGTGACTGAAATAATGTTAGGCTGCCTAGAGACACAAGACAGTGTGGTCTATCCTAACATCATTGCCCAATGAAAATAATCACACTTCCACAATATACTCATGGGAGTTAGGAAATAACACTGAGCAATGCTTCCAGGTACTGAAAATGTGATTTTACTTGTCTATGATTATTTGATTATACCGGATCTATCTTAGATTATCTAGGCTATCTGAAAATGAAATAGAGGCGTATGAAAAATCTGTTCATCTACCAGATAACAGCTGAGAAAATGTCTCTTTGCAGATTGATTTTGCCGGAGGACTGATTTACAAATATTTCAGATCTCTTTTAGCAAATGTCTGACTCCAAACAGCTTGTGTCAGTCCACTCTCTCTATTAGCCGTATAATACGCTGGTAAATCTTCTGCAATCAAATCCACTCCCTGCTGCTGTGTACACACTGAGAGGAGTCGCTCAGAATGGCAAGATATGTCACAGTAACACTTGCTTTCTTCATATCTCATTTCAAAACTTTCTGCCTACAGAATTAAAGTGGGCCTGACCTCTTATACAGGACAGAAGGAAACCACAGAAATCCACCCTGTATGTATTTAAAGATTTTAGCCTGTCTAATTTCCCCTCATTTGTGTCACCAGTTGTAATTGGATCTATCCCGTGTCATCAGTTGTATTTGGATCTATCCCATGTCACCTGACTGCCATGGCAGAGATGGCAGATAAGCTCATTTGAAAGCACAGGCTGTTAACAATATGTCAGCTTTCATAAATCAGGAAGTAGAAACAGTGCAGATTTATTTTAGGATTTGTATCATCTGTAACAATGAAATGTTTTTCTTTAAAGGTTTTTATGCTGTTGCGTATCTTTTATAGCAGAGAGGAAGTTCTGAGTTCAGTTCCGCTTTAACAAATCTATGCAAGTCTTGTACCGACGTGGTAAAGCAAAGAAGCTTTTCTTCAGAATGGGTTAATGTGAACATGAGACAAGTTTCAGAAATCAGGCCATTTTGCTTCCATGGAGTGAAACAAGGGGTACTGTGCATGTTTTGCCTTCAGGAAGGAAATGGTCTGATTACTCCTTCTGGAATGCCAATATTCTCACAGTGGGCTGCACACCACACCCATCCCCCATTAAGCAATGCAGGGAAGATTAATAGAGCCAGAAAGAGGTACGCCTGCAACTGAGAAGCAGTACAGTGAGCATAATATGATAGAAGCACACAGCTTACACTTACCACAATCATTTCGGAGGGTTCCAACACAATGCATTCACAGCCACGCCTGAAGCTTCCTGCGGATCTCTTGCCAAAGCTGTGGATACACAAAACAAAGCAGAACATTGACTGGGTGTGCATATTGTCTCTGTAGGAACATTAACATGCATTCTATTTCTGGTCAATTAAGGGAACATGGATCATTAATAAAGTGATGTGTGAGAAAATAGGTCTTATAGCAGCAAGGTCTCCAGACATTACAGCCTAGCCTGCACTTCTGGTTCCTGTTCACATGCTCCCAACCATCCTCAGCAAGCATCCTGGTGCCGGAGCAAACTGTTCCCATAGAAAAGCATTATAATGGACACATGTTTGCTCTATAAAACACATGGTCCAGCTGGCAAAGTGCCAGGCAGATCAATGACCCACCCCAGTTTACAAGATCTGCAAAAGACAACTGATGATAAAATGAAAACATCACATAGCAAAAAGCCATTGTATTCAGAACATCTGTATTAAGATTCGTAGTCCTAGCCGCAATGAAACCAAGTAGCAATCGATATTTAGAATTTATTATTGTGTATTTATACAACACTGGCATGTTCCACCTCGCTTAATGCTGGGAATATACGATGAGATTCTTCAACAGATTTTCTGTCCGATTGATTTTCTGATCGTTTTTCCAATTGATTTTCTGATCGTTTTTCTAATCCATTTCCATTCACTTTTATGAGAAATCGATCAGAAAAACCATCGAAAATAAGATCGGACCTGTTGGAAATTATCTATCGAACCATCTACTGTATCTACCAAAAAATCTCATGGTGTATTCCCAGCATTACACAGTACACAGCTATGTCACTAACTGTCCTTCAAAGGAGCTCACATTCTAATCTCTACAATAGTTATCGTCTAATGCTGGGAATACACCATGCAACAATCAGATAGATGGGTTGCTAGATCATTTCCGACAGGTCTGGTCTGATTTTAGGCCTGATCTGAATTGATCAGAAAATCGATCATAAAAACGATTTAAATCATATTGGTTTTGTCAGAAATTATCTATCGACCCATTTATCTGACAGGAAATTGCACGGTGTATTCCCAGCATAATATTTGTACCATAGTCTAAAGTCAAATTTGGGTAGAACCATCTAACCAACAGTATCATTCTCTTTACTGATCTTGTTTATTGAGGAATATCATTGTAAGTATTGGTCTGCTGCTAACCTCATCATAGCAGACTGGTCAGGAGCCATGTTTTGCAGCTGGTTACAGACTCTTTGGCCAGCCTCCTACATTATAAAGTAGATGTGGAATCCCTATGACTCCCTCCTGGCATCACTAATTACTCTGCATCACATGAGAACCAACAAGTGGTGAATGCAATGTGATTAGCTTGTGAATAGACTGATGACTGCCCAGAGAAATTATGTGGAATGCAGTTAGGGAACCAAAAGCCTTTTTTTAATGGCTGTTCATGAATAAAATAAAGAAAAAATAAAATGTTCAAAACAGTTTAATTTTTAAAAGGTGGCTAGCATAATACCATAGTCTGCTTCCTTACTGTGACTTTGGTTGTGCTTGAAACTATAATTATTAGGAGGGTGTACAGTGTGCTATACACTACTTTGACATCTGTGTGTGTGTGAGGTTGTAGAACTAACCTATATAAAAATATGCTAATTATTAAATTAATTAAAATATCCACACAGATATAATGTACTAAAAGGAGAACTTGCCTGTGTCTACATTTTTTTTTGATGTGTGTAGGCTTTCAGATTCACGTTTGAAATCTCTGACCAGTGTTTGGAAAAAGGAAGTACAACTAAGCACATGACTCCCTCAGTGTAGTTCTTGTAAAAAAAAATTCCCCCAATTTAGTCATGGAATGGGTTCACAAATTTGTTGGTGTTGGTAACACCAGTAAATGACCGGCTGTAGATAGAAGTTTATTACAAGCTTGTGAGAAAGCTCAAGTTTCTTTGAGATTACTCATGCTTTATTCATGTTAAAGAGGAGCTGTCTATACTATCTCAGGAAAAATAAACATATATAAGTAGATAAATACTTTCTCTACTTACATAACATATGTATTGCACTGTCCACATTTAGATTGTAGTGATTTTTCTATAGTACAAAGAAAGAAAATCCTTCTTCGAAATTTCCATTTTTACTGTGTCTACTCCTCCCTCAGGGCCTGTTTCCACTAGCGTAAAGGGTGCAAGGCGATCGCCGCATCACCTCGTATCTCCCACAGGTACTTCCGGTTTCCATCCGTACAACCAGATGCGGCGTCATGCGGCTTCCCGTCCGCGGCTATAAGCACTCTGATACGTGCTGCGGAAAACTGCAGCATGCTATCCATAATTTCCCCAGTGTTGCATCACGCCAGAAATTTGCGTCAATGAAAACTACTCCATTGACGTGAATGGGTTGCAGTTTCCTTGTGTTGCGATACGGAGCGGTCTTCGCATAGCAACGCGTCTAGTGGAAATGGGCCCTTACTCTGTCTGTGTATCATTGCCCGCTCTCCTCTCAGTCTTCAGACACTCCCACCCAGCTCTGCAGTAGAAAGTGCATTGTCTCAGCGTGAGAAATATTGGCCAAACGGAGAGGAACAGAGGTGTGGGAGGGGAAAATGGGAGGAAAAGAGGCTTCAGCCAATCAGGCTGCATTAGCTATGTCTGAGGGGAAAGTAAAGAAAAAAAAAGAGAAAACCTAGCATGCCCTGCAACTTCCTTTCTGCGATAGATGTACCAAGTAAGCCAGGGAAACTGGGGAATAATGTTTTATGGAGAAGAAAAGTAAGAGTGATTTTTAACTTTTGGATTGCTGGTTAGCATCCTTATTACTTGTTTACCAGATAAAAATAAATCACTGATTTATTGCCTGACTGTTACGCTTTAAGGGACCCATACACCTAATGATTTTCCCGCCGATATACAGCAGATTCGATCACTGTGATCGAATCTGCTGTGAAAAAATTGCGCAAATGCTGACTGAACGATCGATTTCCGTACGAAATCCATTGTTCCCGTCGATCCGTCCGGGCGGAAGAGGTCGCTCGATCGCCGGTGGGTCGGGAGTGAGTCGATAGCGGCGTTTGAATGTCCGACGACCGATTCTAGCGGCAATACGTTACATGAACCGGCCGGCACGTATCCCCGCTGTTACAGCTGCTCCTTCTCCGCTGAGTTCTGGCAGGCTTCACTTCTTCCTGTCCCGACAGGAAGTTTAAACAGTAGAGCACCCTCTACTGCTTAAACTTCCCTGGACAGGAAGTACAGTGAAGCTGCAGCCCTGGAGCCCAGAGCGGAGAAGAAGATAGCGGAGACTGGGGAACTTGCGCTGGCCGGATCAGGTAATGTATGCAGGGGGGCAGCAGCAGCTCCACAGATGGTGAATCGATTTCATGCTGAAATCGATTCACAATCTGTTTGCAGTAAAGGCAGCCATACGATCCCTCTCTGATCAGATTCGATCAGAGAGGGATCTATCTGTTGGTCGATCTGATGGCAAATCGACCAATGTATGGCCATCTTAAAGGTCTGAGGAAGAGTCAATCTAGACTCGAAACAAGCTGGTATTGTTTCCATAAAAAACAGTATATTATACAGGAGCTCCCAATAAGGCCAGTGCACACGTAACTGTTGAAGCACTGTCTGGATCAATGTATTCTGTGCTTTCATATTGGATGTAATTTCTACTCCTGAAGAGGAAATATTTATATATCTTGTGAAGATTTACATGAACAAAAAAAAAAGTTTGTCGCAATATTTTATGGTTTCTTAAACAATTTTTTTTTTCCTTATGCGTATTACTGGTATTCCTATGGTGGAACCAAGGACAGTGCATTTAAATGCAGATACTCCCAGAAGATATGTATACACACGTTTTCCCATGACACTGCACATGTGTTGATCACATGACTTGTGAACAAGGAGTGTATGAAGGATTATTCTCAGCTAGTTTATAAAATATTCATTGAGCAAATATCCCAAACTAACACTTACATGCATCAGCTTAATAATAAATGCAATGAAAAGTTTACAATCCAGCGAATTAACAGCTACTATTCTCCAATATAACAAAGCCCCCACTTTCTTTAGACACAGAATAGATACCAGTATCTGTAGAACCATTTCTATAGTAAAACAAGTGCACACCATATAACAAAGTAACATAAAAAGCACATTTCAGAAAGATTACAAGGCAGTATGAACAGACAAATGTTTAAAAAATCATCAGCCACACTTCATAACACTAAAATGCTATGCATGACCTGAACCAAAAAAATCATCACCAGGTTGCAGATCTTGGAAGCAGTTCTATTCTTAATGGTTCAATAAAAGCACTGTGATAGAAAGCAATAAAAGATCTGCGAGTCTCAATGCTCCATCAGAATATTACCTGCGGGTGTAAATGCTATGAGGTGTCCACCTATAAAAATATATCACTCTACTTTCACTTGATTGTGCTTTCAAAATAGAAGCAGGCTATATTAAGGTGCGCTTAGCCTGTGAGCATACAAAGGCAATGGCATCTATCACCAGACACTACCTTATGTTGAAACACCAGCCTGATACAAGTGTTTCCTGAAAGCTTGAAGATGTTATGTTCTAAATAAAACATTTATTGGAAATGGAATCAGACCAAATGTGTCAGGATCTAAATATCCCAGCACTTATCAAGAAGAGCAGTAATAAAGCAAGCCTTTTTAGAAAATATGCTACATCCACTTATATGTAACATGCATTGCAAGAACCATAAACACACATACAAATTTTATGTACACATTTCCTATGTTTAATCTATTGCACATTAAAGTTTATTTAAAAAAAAACTACAGGAAACATTTTGTTTTTACAGCACAAAAATCTACCTTTTGTTGAGGAAATGAGAAGCAGTGAAATCATGTAGCAGGTATTTCTAGGCACACACTGAGGCCTAGTGCACACCAGAGCGGTTCGGTCGCGTTTTTAGGAACGCTTGCGGCTGAGGAAACGCTTGGGTAATATTTTTCAATGGGCTGGTGCACACCAGAGCGGGTCAGTTTTAGCTGAAACGCAAACTCCCGGGCTGCAGCATTTTTTGGATTTCGGAGGCGTTTCTGCCTCCAATGTTAAGTATAGGAAAAACGCAAAACGATTGATAAAACGCCAGATCAGAGCGGTTTTCCAGGCGTTTTTGTTACAGTAGCTGTTCAGTAACAGCTTTACTGTAACAATATCTGTAATCTGCTACACAAAAAAAGCTACACAAAACCGCAAAATGCTAGCAAAACGCTTTATAATAATAAGAAAAAACGCTTCAAAAACTGCTAGCGGTTTTTGGTGTGCACTAGGCCTGAATTCTGTTACCAGGGTTAATGCTGGGAACACACAATGCAATTTCCTGATCGACGGGAATCGGGTGATCATTTTCGACATGTCCAACCAGTTTTCGATCAAGTAATGGATCGACCTTGATAAAGGGATAGATTTTCTGATCATAATTTTGCAAATCGGGAGCAGTTTGAACATGTTCACTAGATACAACTTACATTGTGTGTTCCCAGTATAAAACTCAACTGATCACTGATTCCAGCACCACGCCTCCATGGTTACAGGGCGTCACATGACACGCTGTCAGGACATGCCAGTTTATTAAACGCTGGCTGCCAGTGTGTAATACACTGGCATGTCATGTGACACCCTGTAGCCACGGCGCTGGAATCGGTGATCCGGTGAGTTTTAATCCTCGCTTTTTGCCCACTCGCTACTCAGCGGGACAGATGTGCGCAAGACAGATACAGCCCGCACTGCCCAGCTCTGCTCTAAGGTGTATATGGTTGGGGAGACTAACAAACAATAAGGGTGCATTCCTGTTCATTCTGGTGGCTTCCTGTAGAGCTACAGTATAGCGCTGGAGGTTGACCGAGAGTCCATACATGGCGTTGCACAGCACTGAACAGTGCAAAGCTGTGGTTTGATCAATTCTCAATATATTCCTTGCTGTGATGTTCTATGTGTTGAAGGAATCCATTCCTTTCTGAAAGGAACTGATCATTTTGGAACATTGGGTGAAAATCTAAGTGTATTGCCAGTTTAAGATTTCTTGTTGGAGATTATGTTCAGAATACCTGCATAATGTAAGAATACCATGTATAATACATTCTCTCGCCCGCCCCCATGCACATTTCCTTTATTTAAAGCCACCTCGCCTGCCGAGCGCACACCCAGCGCTCTACAGACCCGGACACTGGATATTTGGCACTTACTTGACCTGAGGAAGTGGCGGTTTCCTAGAAACGCGTTGTCACAGTGCTTATGTTATAAAATAAAAATCTGTTCTAAACCTTTTTATTTAGATACTCCTTGTGAGTGTGGTCTTGCTATATATCTATCTATCTATCTATCTAGATAGATAGATAGATAGATAGATAGATAGATAGATAGATAGATAGATAGATAGATAGATAGATAGATAGATAGATAGATAGCCTTTGTATGTAGTGCGCATGTAATTGTCAATTAACTTGCATACTTTTTAGGCACAGACTAACCAGCAAGCTCATGGTGACCCAGAACTCATTGGAGTGTGTAAGGGACTACAATGGTCCTAAAAGCCCCCTTACTTTTTATTAATCTATTTATAGAGACATACAACAGTGCCTACTATGCGTGATAGCGGTGAAGCCTAGCTTTAAACATTCCAAGCCAGGTCATGTTTTGGACATCAGATTCCCATGTCATAGCATATGACCCTCAAAGGTGACCCTCCACACTCTGTGCCTAAATGGGGATGTAAGGTCTAGTGATGAGGTCAACTTTCTCTCTGCCACATGCCTGGAGACTGCTGGGCTGCGTTTCCCCCCTTTGCACAAGTATGATATAACATACGATGTCAGTTGTTTGTAAAAGTAGTCTACCTCTTCATGGACACTAAAGCAACCTACAGACATTACAAAATCTTAATGTAACTTTGCACCAGCTGGATTAGATTGGATTAGGCACAGCCTGCTTCACAGGAGCATTTTAACACAGGCTCATGACACACAACACAGGAAGAAAACAGGACAATGAGGCTGCCTTCTGTATGGAGAAATAACAGTGTATTTTGGAGTGCGCTGGCCTCATCAGAGGCTACTTTAGGGACAGTCAGATTTCCTTTAGCTGGGTGTGGTTTACAAAGGTGGCTTTTATGTTTGCCAACACAGTACAGGTCCACCAGAATCTTGAAAAAGGGCAGCCAAGTTATGACTATTATGTTCAGCATCAGCTCCTTCTCCCTTTCTAGACCTGAACTCTTGCAATGAACAGACGGAAAACAAACAAAGGCACCTTGTATGTACTAAGACAGTTTAGCATGTCTAAAGGTGGCCATACACGGGTCGATTTGCCATCAGATCGACCAACAGATAGATCCCTCTCTGATCGAATCTGATCAGAGAGGGATCGTATGGCTGCCTTTACTGCAAACAGATTGTGAATCGATTTCAGCATGAAACCGATCACAATCTGTGGAGCTGCTGCTGCCGCCGCCCCTCCCCCCCCCCCCCCCCCCCCCCGGCATACATCACCTGCTCCGGCCGGCGCGTGTCCCCCGGTCTCCGCTCCGGGCTTCGGACCAGCTGGCTTCACTTCATGTCCAGTGAAGTTTAAACAGAGGGCGCTCTACTGTTTAAACTTCCTGCCGGGACAGGAAGTTCAGTGAAACTGTAGCCCTGGAGCCCAGAGCAAAGAAGAAGACAGCGGAGACCGGGGGGACTCGCACCGGCCAGAGCAGGTAATGTATTGCCACTGTATTGCTTCGGTCATTCGAACGCCGCTATCGACGCACTACCGACCCGCCGGCGATCGAGCAAAATCTTCAGCACGGACGAATCGACGGGAACGATTGATTTCGGACGGAAATCGATCGTTCTGTCAGTGTTTGCGCAACAATTTCACAGCAGATTCGATCACAGTGATCTAATCTGCTGTATATCGGCTGGAAAATCGTTGTGTATGGACCCCTTAATTCTCCCTCATCTGTGACTAATCCCAACTGTAATTTGATCTCTCCGTTGTGTCAGCTCAGGAATCCCCTCTAAATGTTTTTCTTAAATGTTGGTTATCTTTTAAAGCAGAGAGGAAGTTCTGAGTTCAGGTCTGCATTAAAGGACAACTGTAGTGAAAAGAATATGGAGGCTACCATATTTATCTCCTTTTAAACAATACCAGTTACCTGGCAGCCCAGTTGATCCATTTGGCTGCAGTGGTGTCTAAATCACACCAGAAACAAGCATGCAGCTAATCACGTCAGATCTGACAATAATGTCAGAAACACCTGATCTTTCTGCATGCTTGTTCAGGGTCTATGGCTGAAAGTATTAGAGGCAGAGGGTCAGCAGGACAACCAAGGGACTGGTATTGTTTAAAAGGAAATAAACATGGCAGCCTCCATATGCCTCTTGTAACAGTTGTCCTTTAAGCTCTGCTGCCATGTTAATCCAGTGACCTGAGGTGACCAGGCATAAGTATCTATGTAATAAATTAATCAGAAAACTACCTTTGTTTTACTGCCGACCATTTGTACTCTATTGCCCTGGGCAGGCGTCCAAAATTATCGATAATAAATATAACCTACACATAAGTTGGAGTAATTAAGCTCATTAGTAAGCAGCAGTATGAATCACTCTACTACCTGGACTGATGAGTTAATAGACCTTGCCTCTCATAGTGATTGATGACTATGAGTTATGCTGCTCAGTGCACATATGGAAATCTGGTGTTATGAAAGCAAATTGCCCGTCATTGCCCGTCTGATCAGGCATGCACAGTGACATATATATATATGATAGACCGTGGCCCACCCATCACACTGGACACAACCATTCCACTGGATCAAAAACATATTTTGTAAGACAAATTAGGTCAGTGTTGTCCACACAGCAAAAGACATAACAGACAGTGACTGCTTTAAATCTAAACTTATGGCAGCAATTTTCCTGAAATAACTTCGCCATTCAACCAAAACAAAGCGCTAAAACACGGTTAAGTCCTGGAATGGGCAAGCTCAACTAATCATGCAACCAAGCAAAACAAACAATTAACAATCCGTATATAAAATTCCTAGTTACATGAAGTTCCAAAACTGGGTAATAAAAATAAACTAGTATGTCTCTGTTATTGTGCAGTGAATAATTACAATATTATATAATATATAAAATATATAAAAGAAATCCGAATAACATTTCATTCCATTTATAAACGAATATAATAACAATCTTGTCGTCCAACTTGGTCACAGCCTATCACTCTTGCATTCAGGACTTCTTACGAGTGTCACCTCTCCTTTGGAACGCGTTCCCAAAGCCTGTCCGTCATGCTCCAAGCCTAGAAATTTTCTAACGCGCCCTGAAGACACACCTCTTTAAGCATCTTATAATTTGTTATAGCTAGAATTTGAGGCTCACTGCCTCATCCATGAATCCCTTTGTCTATTCCCCTAGTGCAGTGATCTGCAAACTTGGCTCTCCAGCTGTTAAAGAACTGCAAGTCCCACAATGCATTGCAGGAGTCTGACAGCCACAGTCATGATTCATAAAGGTAAATACATTGTGGGACTTTTAGTTCCTTAACAGCTGGAGAGCCAAGTTTGCAGATCACTGCCCTGGTGTTTCCACCCCACTACTCCCAAACAAGTTCACAAGGGCAGGATTCCCTCCCTAGTTTCCTTCTTCTGTACATATATTATCAAATGAACATGTACCAGTATTGGTGATGTTTTCAAACTACAACTGCACATCAATTGTATGCATTTGTACTTGTGTTGCTGGGTGTTCTGACTGTACAGTAGGCTGAACTGTTCATGTACATATGCTCTTCTTTGTTGTGTGTTTTGTACTATGTACAGTGCTACTGAAGACTTTGGTACCATATGAATATAAGAATAATAATAAATACACTGGGATAGAACCATCAAACTTGCCTTTTGGGATAAATGTAACAGATTATCTTGTGGTAGAAGCAATCCCAAGAGCTGCCACTAAAATCAATTTCCTAGGTCTACCATTTAGCTTTTGAACTTTTCTTTAAAGGTTTAGGATTCAGAACTAAGTATCCTCCTTCCTCTAGAGCACAGGTGTCACACTCCAGACCTGGAGGGCCAGATCCATGCCAGTGTTTAGGATGGACTGAGAAATAGAGGAATGTGTTCTACCTGATGGACCACACCGTTCCTGATTCAGACCCATCACTTCATTTGGGCTGTGCCAAAAAATGTGCGAGGCCTCGAAGGACTGGTTTGACATCCCTGCTCTAGAGAGAGAGACAATGCGAAAGTTGTAAAAGTTTGTTGAATTGTGCATTCAGTAATGTATAGTATATGTCAATATCCTCATTTGAATCCCTTTCTGGGTCCCTCTACCCCAAACATACTCCAGAAAACTAGAGCAGCAGAATCCCCATCCTGAAGCATTGAGCTTCATGGTGAATTTCAATCAACAGAAATGTGTCTACCCAGCTATACTATGAACCTGCTGACTCCAAGTGACTTCTGCATACATCTCATGCATATGATGTATTGTGATTGTCAGATTGTGCCAGCATGAACGGCCGTCATCTGAGGTCACCTTCAGACTTCTTGTGTGTCTGATGCTGTTTGCAAGTCTGTCTTGCAGATAAAAGGCGTTCCATCCAGCTGTTTCATAATTTACAACACGATAAGCAATTAAAAGTTCACTCCAAAATCTTCAAAGTCAGAGAATGGGTTGGATTGTTTGCTGTGTGGAAACAGAGACCCTTTTCTTCCAATGGAGCTGAATACAGGAACTTTTACATAGATTACTGACTGTCAAAAAGCTTCTAATAGCTGCAGCTTACATGCTGCCTATAATTATCCCATGATAAGTAGCTGAGTTGATGTCAGCTTTTGCCCGTTTCCTTGCGTATGGAGTTTTTCTCAAGTTTGTTAAAATTCAGATCTATTTTACAGACAGAACTGTTGAGCTATAATACTATTAAAAAATGCATGAGAGCAGCTTTTTAGCAGAGCGTATTCTCCTTGACCCCATTCTGACAAAAGCTATGGTGCTTCCTTCATCAATACGTACTTTCAGCTTTTCTGATGCCTCCGCAACCCTTTCAAGTGGAGCTTCTCCTGGGTCTGACATGACTTGTATAACTTTGAATTAAAGCTCTCCTGCATTACTACAGGTAGTCTCTGCAGCCAGATTCTATTGCCAGAGTCAGCCAGAAGTCTCAGGGCTCATTTCCACTATCGCGAATTCGCATGCGTTTTTCGCATGCAAATTCGCATAGCAATACAAGTCAATGGGACTGTTTCCACTTCTCAGGATTCCTTTGCGTTTTTCTGTGCAGAAAAAATTCGCATGGCAGAGCCATCAGAATTCGCATACCGCATACCGCTATGCGAATCGCATACAATGTATTTAATAGGAAATTCGCATGAGGTTTGGGTATGCGAATTTTCATGCGAATTTTTATGCGAATTCGCATAGAAACAATGGAAAAGCACACCAGCACTGCCATGGTTAAATTCGCATACATCGTCATCCATGCGAATTCGCATTAAAAATCGCCTTGTCCCGCATGCGAATTTTGCATTCGCATGCGAATTTTTACCGCGGCGATTCGCACCGCACAAGTGGAAATGCAGCCTCAGGGTTTGCATACATTATTCAATTTCTCTACATCCCATTGGAGAAGGAAGCAAGGTCAGCAATAATGTGGTAGTATTAGTCCTCATTCATACAAGAGATAGCCCAGTACATCCAGCGCATGTCCTTGTACCGGCAACACTTTTACCTTCATTATATACAAATCAAAATTGGTCAGATTCTTTTGTATTATGTGCCTGTTACCATTTTAAACCCACTAAATAAAATCTCTACTTGTGTTTAAAAATACATATTTAACATACATAATAGTTCAAATCATCATTTTGTATTTTAATTTTGTTAAAAATTACAATTTAATTTTAATCAAACTACTTTTCCATACAGCCAGATCAATATGTCACAAGATTTAAGAAATTAATAACATTTATATTGTGCTTTTCTCCTGGCGGACTCAAAGAGCAACAGCTGCGGCCACTAGGATATGCTCTATAGGTAGTAGCAGTGTAAAGCTGAGTACACACGTACGATAATGATCGTTCGAAAACGACCGATAACAACAATCGGACCGATATCGTGCGTTCCAAATTTTCCAACGATCGTTTTTTTGGACGATAACGACCATTATCGTTCAATCCGACCGATCCAACCCGGCGGATTTTTTCGAAAGATAATCGTTCAATTGTTGCAGTGTGTACAAAGATCGTCCGATAAGCCAGGGGGCAGAGCAGCAGTTTTTTTTTTTTTTTTTTTAAATCATGTAGCGAGCCCAGGGCTCGCTACATGATAGCCGCTGCTCAGCGGCATCCCCCCACCCGCTTCGATCGCCGTCGGCGATCTCCGATCAGGAAATCCCATTCAAAGAACGGGATTTCCTGGAGGGCTTCCCCCGTTGCCATGGCGACGGGGCGGGATGACGTCACCGACGTCGGGACGTCATTGGGAGTCCCGAACCACCCCTCGGCGCTGCCTGGCACTGATTGGCCAGGCAGCGCACGGGGTCTGGGGGGGGGGGGGGGCGCGCGCCGCATTAGATAGCGGCGATCGGGTGGGGCCGGCGGCGATCAGAGTGCTGAGAGCAAAGTGCTAGCTGCGTCCAGCAAAAAAAAAAATTATGAAAATCGGCCCAGCAGGGCCTGAGCGGCACCCTCCGGCGGCTTACCCAGTGTCCAGCACGGGGTTACCGCTAAGGAGGTTAAAGGAGGTGACAGGGAGCAGGAGACACAGTTCCAACTGTCCTGTGTCCTAATCACCCCTCCCAGCTGCACACGCTAGGCTTCAAATGTCAAATTCTAAATGTAAGAAAAAAAAATTTGCACCAAAACAGCAGAACGAGAGCAACAACATCAGAAATCCCATCATGCTTTGCACAGCATCAGGGGAAAAATGCCCGGGCAGTTTTCTTCTGTGCATCGAAAATTGAGGCTTGTATAAGAGAAGCAAAGTTCTGATGCTGTGAAACTGTTAAAGAAACACCAAGCTTTTTTAGTGCTGCGGAGTAGATTTTTAGTCTGGAGGTTCATTTTAATACTCTTCTGCTATTGACAGATCTGCTCATTATGGAGGAGACGGAGCACCACCACAAGCCTACACCAAACTTTTCATCATGATCATTTGCAAATGATTATATCTCTGCACCAAAAGAGGTAGTTCATTTATAAATAATAGGATGTATGTGGCTAAGCAACAGTCAAATACATGGGAAAGTTGGTGCTATCTGCATCAGCTGAGCAGTAACTTCTAGGCAGGTCCAGCCCAGGCCAGCCACTGACAGGAGTAGAGGCTGTATGATAAAACAATTGTTAAATATATCTTTATGTCCAGCATCAGCAGAGGTCATTAGACACACTCGTGCTGCCCCAGTTTAGCACCCACATATAAATACACTTTAGTGGCATAGCACTGTGCAAACTGTGGCACTGACGTATCAAAGTGTCTGAAAGAAGTAGTGTCTGTGGCGCTAACTGGTGTAGTAAAATGCAGCCGGGACAGCCAGAAAAAAACACCCAAGTAGATAACTTCTTGTTCTACTTACATAACATATGTATTTTACTATTTCAGTGAATTATATACAGTAGAGAAAAGAAAATGGTTCCTGGTATTATCCCATCCTAACTCCCTCTGACTGAAGCCAATCCTAATGTAATTTCCACCCTTACCTTTTTTTTTCTCCTAGGAACTGCACTGTCATAGCTAGCTTGCTTTGTAAACACATAAGAGCACAGCATAGATCAGATTTAAGCAGCTCACTGAACAGCCCTCAGCCAATCAGTGAAAAGCAGGAATGTGGGAAGGGAAATGACAAGCTTCCTTTTCGTCAGCAATGTACCAAAATAGACCCAAGCTGACAGATAAGATTTATTACAGCAGAAACATTTCTGAATAGATTGAAGTGCTTGCAATGTAGGGTAAGGTTGCAGGCTGCATAATAAACACAGATCAGTGGGTAAATGGAATTCTGTGGCTGACAATACCTCTGTAACACATAAAAATCAAATCTGAAATGGAAAAAAAGTAAGCTAAATTTAATATGCAGGTAAGAAGAGATGTATGGCTGCCAAAGACAATATCTACTGAACAGAACCAGACATGGAGGATGCAGAAGAGAGACAGGGAGTCCAAGGTAGGAACATCACATCTACTGAATGGCCCTCTAGAGGCCATGATTGGCAAGTAGACCTCTCTGCTTAGCACAGGTTCTCACGCCGAAGCCTAAAACCAGAACACTATAATAGAAAGCATAACAAAACCCTCCTGTCATAAAACCAATATCAAAGGAAAAAAGCCACACAGCATTGCTCAATCCATCTTACCCTTGAATTAACGGATAATAATTTTAATTATCAAAGACCAACCAAGGATGGGAAATAGGAAGCAGGAAAGATTATTTGCTTTATTTCCAAATGCAGGATTAGTGCAGCTATTATTGTCTGCTCTTTGTGTTCTTCTCTCTGGAGAAGGGATTCACAGCACAATGATAGAAAATGCCAGAAGGAACAAAGGCCCAGCACATTGCCTCTATAACATATTGATCCGCTCATAAAAGATTCCATATACCAACTATCATCATCTGCTCATTTACACTGTGTCTAACTGAAATGCTAACTACATATGGTAACAAGGAACTACGGTATGTATGGGAGAGCATTTACCATGGTGGCCTCAATTCACTAAGCTTAACTCCTGTCTTTAATAACTCTTCTGAGCTGTTTTACAGTTATCACAATTATATCACCATGGTGATAACTGTAAAACAGCTCAGAAGAGTTATTAAAGACAGGAGTTAAGCTTAGTGAATTGAGGCCTATCGCACAGATACCGGCACTGGGACCTGCTGCGCCACTCTGACTTCTGCTTTTTTTCATATAATTTGAATAATAGATGAAGCCTTTTAAAAATCCCCCGCAACAAATTGCCTAGGAGAACACAGAAGTTACCGTAAGGGGAAATCTTCAACAGGAATACAGAGTATGGTGAAAAATTCAGTGGAGTCCCAGTTATATGGAATTCAACTAACCAACCAATCAGCTCAAATCGCCAGCAGTACTCAGTGGTGAAGGCCAACTTCTTAGGCTATTTGTGGGCTCTGCTGTGCTTAAAGACTGGTTTCCATGGCTACCCCAAGGGCAATGTACTTTCAATTACTGTATTTTAAAATGTAATACATAGTTCCCTATTTTGTCCCTATAGTACAGTTTTGTACACAGGGAGGAAAAGACATTTGGAATGAACAGTGAACGACTCCTCATTCAGAGAATATTCAATAGAGAAGCAACGGCTTAAACAAATGATCCACAACCATGCTCGGGCATTTCAAACGACCATCATGATGGAGCACTTTGGCAGATAATCATTACTAGTCGGCAGTGTGTACAGAGTTATGAACTATCTAAAAACAATGTGACCGTAAAGTCTACGGCACTTTGCCCAGATCCTTCATCATTTAACAATCTGAGCGTTTGGCATTGTGTTTGCAGTCTTCTGCGGTCATTCACATCACTTTGTGTGGATAGCTTCGGTGATCGATCATCTATCGCTCGCTTCACATGATTATATCTTTCTCTAGCTTAAGTTTTGTCTTAGCTCTGCCTAAAGCCCCATCTACACGATACGATTCTTTATACGATTCAATTACGATTCTATTTACGATCCGATTAAATCCGACATGTCCGATCAGGATTCGATTCGATTCAATTCGATTTGCCATTGCAAAACAATGGCAAATCGAATTGAATCGAATCGAATCCTGATCGGACATGTCGGATTTAATCGGATCGTAAATAGAATCGTAATTGAATCGTATAAAGAATCGTATCGTGTAGATGGGGCTTTATCTTAACCTGTTGGTGGCCACATGGAGATTACAGCTTACAGGAAACTTTCACTCAAAATATAAAAGACTCTTAATGCTGTTTAACCTGCATTCTGGGACTAGTAGCAGAAGGAATCCTAAAATCATGTGATGATGACATCTACAGGTCCAAATGCACTCTCTGAAGGCATGCTCTAGTAGTATAAAGACTCTCATTAGAGGATACTGTTGGAGCCTGTAAGCATGGTACATCACTCGTCTGTCAGATGGATTGCACAGTACTGCAATGATAGAGGTTCCACAGGAAAATCTCTTATTTGCTTATAAACATACATACTACTAATTTGTTAATTTTTTTACACCGCATTAAATGACAATTAAACATTACTATATGAGTAAACAAGCATCACTTAATATTTTTCTTGAACGGATAAAGTAAAATATAAGTAAGAGATGCAAAGGCTACGCCTAAAAAAAGCACTAAAAGAACATTAGAGACAGTCACAGCTCAAACTGGAAAGGACAAAGGGCAGCTATGTGACCTGTCAGCAGAAGAAAAAGATCCTAATAATATGAGCGTGCAGTGCTGCCAGCATCATCCCAGTGGCATGCAATGGCCCATAAACCTCTCACCATAATGCAGTATACAATATCATACATACAATTCAATTCAGAAAAGGAACTCAAATCCTATAGGCTTCAAATTTGTCACATTTCTATATTTCACTGAAGGGTGCAGAAAATCTCCTTTCTACCCCTGCAGCCACCTACAATCTGACACGATAAACGCAGTAAGTTTTCTTCTCGCTCAAAACCACTCTTGCATCACATTTAAAGCGTGAAAATTACTGTACAAATCTCCATTACTGTGTACAGAGCAATATTGTGTCTAAGGTGAGATGTAAAGTGAACCAGTGCTTCCCAACCCAGTTGATTTCCCACCAATAGAGCATGTTATGCAGGAAACTGCACATAAACACAGGAGGGGTAATAAGTGCCTTAGCAGTGTGGATTTCTGCAAAACATGCACAGGTTGTAACGTTGGCCGGGATTGGCGCTGTGGTTCATTAACCTTACCTTAATGATACAGTCTTACTACTTCTATGTAATATAAGGAACTACCTTTAGTATCCATGCAACGTATATTCAGTCAGTTTACCCTTCTACTACATACATTTGGTAAGATTTTACAATCAAGAATGTATCATTAGTGGAAACCTTTAAGATGCCCATGCATCTATCTTTTGACAGCCGATCAGCCATCCGACTCGCTAATTATTATCGAATTGTATTAAAATCGGTGATGCCAAGAGCATGCCCGATCAAAAACGCAACCAATGTAAGGCCAAAATGGTTGCGTGTATCGATCGGACATGCTGCAAGATGGTGGGCTACCATGGTCGATTTGGTGCGTGGCAGTAATAGTGAGCGATATCTAGACAAGCGACGAAACTCGCTGCTCTGAGCCCCTAGTGTACAAAAAGTGTACCCTCAGTGTGTCCTGTGTCGCCCACCAGTTTTCGGAATACCTCTGTAAGCGGTATACACGCCCCCGTGTGTTGTGTGTGATGCCATAGACACGCGGCATGTGCTATACGCTGGCAATGTCTATACCACTTATGGAAGAGTGAGGGTCCTTAAGACTGATGGGCACAGCAGAGTTGCCAACAAAGGACAGTAATGTATGAATGATTCCTGATCAGAATTTGATCAGGAATCGGCCTACTGTGTGCGCGCAGCCAACAGTTCTCTCTCTAATCAGATTTGATCAGAGAGAGATTTGTCTTTTGGTTGAATCATTAGATGTATATGGTTACCTTTAGTCAGCAGATAAACAAAGGTGACAAAAAAATGCATTCCTGTGACTTCCTTCTAAGAGAGCTTATAAAAGCAAGAAATGGGGTCATGGAGAAGAGAAATCACACACCAATGTCTGCTTAAAAACTTACCATGCAGAAAAATTCCAAAATAATAATAAGCAGCCACATTTAATACTATTCCATTACCGTGACTGGTCTGGATACAATGCGTCTGTACAGTAAAATATCCTTTTTTATGATAAACTTTCCAGCATGTGCACAGTTTCTCAATACCTAAGTTGCATATTTTTTATTCAACAGAATGCTTGCTAAATAAATATCATTCCCAATACACTGGAGCTATGCTCTTGCATTATGTAAACAGGCCCAGTGTACGAGTGTCAGGAGAGTGTATAGTGTACACAGCCTCTAATGTTCCACAGGGAAAGAAACTCATTATCCCATTGCCTGGCCTGGCTGGAGGGAGCGTGTGGCAGGGGATGGGTTACTGGAGCCTCTACTTACAATATCCTCAAATGAACTTTCATAATTTAAAACAGGGTGTGTGGAGACTGCTTGAAGGAAATTATGAATGAGATATTTTGTTTTTGCAGAAAGCTTCACAAATAGGGCTGTAAAAAAAAAATCTCTACTAAAAAGAAAAACCATATGCGTGTCATCTCTCAGCATCTCGTTACATTTACTGTGCCACAGCTTCTCATATTACTATAACCAGACAGAATGAGGTATGCATTCATAACATAGCTCACACAAAGAAACCTGCAAGTGCAGTGTGGTAATTTACAGAACTTCCAGAATGGATGGCTCTACCCAACAAGCATGTGACCTGGGCCGCCCACTTCCTGCACAAGCCCAGCTGAACCTGTGATTTCCAGTTTACCATCAGAAAAACAAACAGAAGTTTTAAAATAAAAAACACTGACATTACAAGTATGCTTTAAAATCTGAACTCTTAGCTCAGCAAAACTGAGGACAAACTCAAATTTGCTTCCTGTTTAAACTGCCCATTTAGTCAACATAGCAAAATGAGGTTTTAAATGACCCTGTGCCCAAATCCTGTGAAAACAGCATACATTTCAGCTGATATCAATGTAAATGTATTTATTTTTTTGCTATGAAATGACCTTTTCTCATATATGTATGGGGTCAGACTCAGGCTTGGATTGTAAGCTGCTCCCACTGTCCATTATCTCCACTCATGCCATGTTGGCGACAGGATAAGTGACCACTTGTCTTCAGCTGCTTCTCACTCAAGTGGAGATGAAACCACCAATCTCCTGATTTAAGAAGGCAAAATTGTATTTTGCAGTGCTTCCTCAATATAGGGGACTTTTGGGTTTCTTTAAGGCCCCGTTCACACTTGCGTTTTGGCTTGCAAACGGACCGGATCCGGACCTGATCCGGATCGGAACTGTACGGTTCCTATCCGGATCGGAACTGTACGGTTCCTATCCGGATCGGAACCGTACGGTTCCTATCCGGATCCGATCCGGATCCGGTCCGTTTGCATCAGGCATGCATCAGGCTGCCATCCGGATCCGTGTGGTAAAAACAGCGAAATAAAATAAAAAATTGTTGGGGTCAGCAGAAGGTGCACCTGTAGAATCAGGTCCTCCGCTGTTTAGGCCTCACCTCCACCTCCGACATCTGCCAAACAGCTCCAGCACGTAAGGTCACTGCTGCTCCACTGCTGCCCATGTGTCCCCATCTGAAATGGCCGCTAGAATACGCATAGGAAGTGGGGTAGAACGTCAGGTGTTTGTATCCTGTGTGTTCTGTGCTTTCCGTTCCCCATAGGTTTCTATTTCCGGATGGTGCAGTCAGGCTCCGGTCAGGGTGCGTGGGCCGGATGATCCGGACCCGAAAAATAGCGCATGTTGGAAAAGTGTCCGGAGTCCAGATCCGATCCGGCTCCGTTCTGTACGGAACGTACGCATGTGAACGTCCGCATAGACTTTGCATTGCTAAGTAACGGGGCAGCTTGGAACTAAATGCTCTCAAAACCATGGAGATGATAATAGACTTTAGGAGATCTCCCCCTCCAGCACCTCCCCTTAACCATAAATGGATCCACAATAAACCAGGCAGAGTCATTCAAGTTTCTTGGGTCCACAATCTCACACAACCTAAAATGGGACAACAACACTGCCACTATTGTCAAGAAAGCGCAACAGAGGATGTACCATCTACGGCAGCTGAAAAAGTTTGGCCTACCTCAAAATTTAATGGTGCAGTTCTACACTGCAATTATCGAATCCACCATAACATCATCTATGACTGTATGGTTCGGCTCCTGCTCAGCATTAGAAAAGGTGAGGCTGCAGCGCATCATCCGAACAGCGGAAAGGATAATTGGCTGTAGCTTACCTTCCCTGCAGGATCTTTACGCTAGCAGGTGCAGAAAGGGAGCAACCAAAATTGCCTCTGACCCCTCTCACCCTGCTCACTCCATCTTCCAGCGCATGCCTTCAGGAGTAAGATTGCGGTCAATTGCTACCAAAACCTCTAGACACAGGAACAGCTTTTTTCCTCAAGCGGTAGCCATACTTAATGCTGAACCACGTTAGAGCTGCTAGGACTTGATAGTAATCAGCACAGAACTAAACATGAACAATTCTCACATTGCTTACTGCCACTATACTTGCATAAATGTCCTTGACTTGTAATATACACACTGTCTGTCCTTGTATTGTTTTTGTTTGCGTTTGTTAAGCAGCTGCCAAGACAAATTCCTTGTAGGTGCAAACTTACTTGGCGAAATAAAATTGATTCTGATTCTATGCGGAACGTACGTTCCGTTTGTACAGTATACGGTCCGGATTCGATCAGGCGGATCCGGACAGGGAATGCTAATGTGAACCGGGCCTTAGGCGCACTGCAAAAAAAAAATCATGGTGGATCTGGTTCCACTACAACTTAAAGAGACACTGAAGTGAAAAAAAAATGATGATATTATGATTTGTATGTGTAGCACAGCTAAGAAATAAAGCATTAAGATCAGATACATCAGTGTAATTGTTTCCAGTACAGGAAGAGTTGAGAAACTCCAATTGTTACCTCTATGCAAACAAGCCATTAAGCTCTCCGACTAAGTTAGTCGTGGAGAGGGCTGTTATCTGACTTTTAGTATCTCAACTGTTCCTGGACTATTTACTTTTCCTCTGCTAGAGGAGAGGTCATTACTTCACAGACTGCTCTGAAAGACTCATTTTGAATGCTGAGTGTTGTGTAATGTGCACATATTATAGAATGATGCAATGTTAGAAAAAACACTATATACCTGAAAATAAAAGTATGAGAATATTTTCTTTGCTGCTAATCTTCTAGTAATTATTCATAGTACACAACCAATTAATTATATCATATATTTTTTTTTCGCTTCAGTGTCTCTTTAAGAGGAACTTTAAGCAAGGATGGAACTTCATTCCAATCAGATGCGGATACCCCTTTAACACAAGAAATCTTTACATTTTCTCGAATAGAAGAAGTCTGTGTGAGTCTGTGTGGCTGATATTGTGGTGAAACCCCTCCCACAGTAGGATGTCATAACCATGGTCCTGACAGTTTGCAGTCTGTGAACCTTGTTGCATTGTGGGAAATAAAAGCTTCTTCCAACTGTTAAGCAAACAATATATTGCTCTGTGCATAGAACTCTCAGTAACAAACATTTCGTACAGATCACCTGGCAGAACTAAAGATGTTACCACCAGTGACAGGTTTCAGAATGTAAATCAGGGAGAGGAAAGATTTACATTGGGCAAACACTGACTAAGTAGGTGCCCATACACTCGTCAGATTGGCAGCAGATAGATAAGAAATGCATCTGATGATCTATCTGATGCGTTTTTTGAACATTTTTTACCAGGATAGAATTCCAATAGATTTCAGTTTGAAATCTATCGAAATTCGATCTGATGGCATTTTTTGCCATCAGATTTCCATTAAGGCCAATGCAAACTGATAAGCAATCTCATCAGATCGACCTAAATTTTCCACCCTGCCAGTTCGATGGAAATCCATCGAAATCGGCCATTGATCGGTCGATTGGCCAACCGATTTGCAAACGATCAATCGATCGATCGGCCAGAAAATCGGCTGAGTGTATGGGCCCCTTAAGTAATCTATAAATTACAGGTAAAATTGTAAACAATAAGCAATTTTATTACGTTATTTTTACTACAGTTCCTCTTTAAATGGCTAACCTGTAATATGTGCAGTCTAAGATACCTGACAGGAAAGTTGTGCAGTATCCCCTTGTGTCTGGATCAATAATGTTCACATCAGCAAAACCTGGTAAAACCGTGTGTGTGATGCAAGGGATTGAAAGGGTTTATAGTCTCTAAGTAAAGAATATGATGTATGATGATGTATTATTCACCATTCAAACTGCTCAAACAGGCGCTAAAAACACACCTGATTAAAACAGTTGATCACTTTTCTTTTGCCACATACCGGAACTTACAAGTCATCTTTCTTTTAAACCGTACATTAATACACTAACCACCAACTATCAGCTACATCGCCCCAAAAAACCCTCCTGCATTTGCCCTTTCCTTGCATAGGACCAGGGCTATGGTGTTGGAGTCAAAGAGTTGGGGTAATTTTGGGTACCTGGAGTCGGAGTGAGTGGTTTCAAGAAACAGAGGAGTAGGTGTCAGATAATTTTTTTTTCCAACTCCACAGACCTGGTAAAAAATAGACTAAGGAGTCGGAGCAATTTTGGGTACTTGGAGTCAGAGTCGGTAGTTTCATAAACTGAGGAGTCTGAGTTGGATGATTTTTCTACCGATTCCGCAGCCCTGCATAGGACACAACTAAAACGCTATTGTATGCCCTCATTGCATCGTCTTTAGGTTAAGGCGCGTACACACGCCGTATTTTTACAAGCAACGGGTCCGTCAGACCCTCCCGCGGAGCAGACAGTAATATGTGTGCACAAGCTGTCGGCAGACTGATAAACACAGTCTTCGCTGTCTGCCAACAGCTTAAACGCACATATTACTGTGGGCAGAACGACTGCTCCGCGGGAGGGTCTGACGGACCAGTCGCTTGTAAAAATACGGCGTGTGTGCGCACCTTTACTGTAACTCCCATCTATGTGGACTACTTGGCAACTGTAATTCTATTCTTAAGCTG
This sequence comes from Hyperolius riggenbachi, assembly GCF_040937935.1. NCBI lineage: Eukaryota > Metazoa > Chordata > Amphibia > Anura > Hyperoliidae > Hyperolius > Hyperolius riggenbachi. Next base: position 174,202,406 of record NC_090646.1, read on the forward strand.
AATACTCACCTAACCATGCAGGAAGATGGATCACAGCGATGTCCTCTGATACACCTTCCTGCTGGCGGGTGAACGAGAGTTGAAAACATCTCAGCACTTTGCATGGGAGTTGTTGGGAATTTTAAAGATCAGATTGCCGCGACGATCATTACTGCAGCACGTCGCCAAAAAGCGTTTGTGTAATTGCGCGCCTGTACCCACGTCGCAAGATTGAGGAACCCTCGCTAAGAAAACGTAGTTGGTACAGGCCTTAAAGCATCACATATTCAGGCACTATGTAAATCGAAGCCAACAACAAATCTTAACGGAGTAAGCACACTGTTGCCATGTCTAGCTGCTCCCAGCCCCCTACCTAGCAACACTGTGCAGGACGCAATTTTCATCCTGTTTCATAGTTTGCACTTGTTAAATATGGATGTTTGTAACACTTGCTATGTATCACCAGTGTTATAGGATGAAAGACACAAAACAGAGTGTTCATTGTTCCAATCTACTGCCTATCAGAGGGAAATGGAGAGATCTCTGAACTTATGCTGGGTGCACACGGTAAGATTTTCCGTGCGATTTTGCGACCCGATCGTTTTTCCCGCTCGATGCTGCACTCGATTCGCTTATCTTCATTCGTTTTTCTTATCTTTTTCCATTCACCGCTGTGAGAAATCGAAAGCGGAAACGATCGGGAGCAATATCGGACATGACTGATTTTATCACTCTGATCCATCTATCACACGGAAAATCATACCGTGTATTAGGCATTACATTGGAGTACTGAATAGAGGAATGCATGTACAAAAACTAGTTATTCACCTCCTAATGGTCAGATTCATATAACTGTACGGCAATGCCAAAAATTACAATTCTGTGACCCCCCCCCCCCCTCAATTATTCTACCACTATCTAAACTGTAGTGAGTGTGAGCTCTGTGGTCATGCCAAAAGCAATGATACAGACGTCTTGCACCATAGAGCTTACCACACGGCAGCACATTTCTGTTGAGCACAAAGCTGTGCGCCAGTCCTCCGCTGACACTCCACTGACAGTGTATGGACAGAAAAATGAAGTACATTTCACACAGTGCTATTGTTGTACTTCTAATTAAGTTCGATATGGTGCTTAAAGCGCACATCTGTCATCGCTCTTGGGAAGCAGAATTAAGTTAAGTTTGCAATAAAACGTGGGACCGCCAGAGGTGCCTCACAATCATTATGAGAACAGCCAGCTCTCTCGTTGTTTTAATGCAAGATTTTAAAGAGCTGTCTATACAAAACGGAAGTATTGCTTGTGCCAGTGAGATGTATCAATCACCATTACCGTACCATTATCGTACCTGTATTGTGGGCTGCAGCTGTGCCATCTGTGTAACGGTAAGGGGCTCTGCCTCTGGCACAGGAGACTTGGGTTTGAATCTCAGCTCTTGCTGTTCAGTAAGCCAGCACCTATTCAGTAAGGAATGATTGGGCTAGACTTCCTAACACTGCTACTGGCTACTGAGCGCGTCCTTGTGTATGCAGCTCAAGCGATTTGTGTCTGCCAGGAGAAAAGCGCAATACAGTAGAATCTAGCTATAGTAAACCTCTGGATATAGTAAACTCAGTCCTCAGGTCTCAGCAATTTTTTTGTATAAATATACAATGTATGACCAATTCTGATATAGTAAACTAATTTTACTGGTCGCTTGGAGTTTACTATAAAGGGATTGTACTGGATAAGTGTTATTTGTCTTGTCTAGGAAGATACTGATCATTTATTTAATGACAGCTCCGACGGGCGACGGTTCGGGGCGCGCGCGTCATACACACGGGCGAACCACAACCTGTATAGTGTATTGCTTGCATTATTTTCAGCAGAGACAATCTTATATTGTCGACAATGCTGTAGCTGCTAGTTTTGTCAGTTGCATACTATTTAAAATTTTAGTTTATAGGAACATCTGCCAAATGCTTAAAAATGCTATAGGCAATTTCTGAGCAATTATGACCGTTAGGATAGTGTTTACAAAGCAGAACACGACACTATATTGCTCTAAATAGCTGGCTTTGCCCCTAGGACAAACATCACAGCTAAACACAGGGGGGGGGGAAACATAGCAATGAAACCACTCATTCCCAGGCCCCCAAAAATTACTGGTAAGGTTTCTATGTCCTGTGAAATTCTAGCCACTGTGAAAAGGGCTATATTTATTTGTAAATGGCAAGCCTTTGAACATTGTAGCTAAAAATGCTACTATAAGCTGGGCTTTTTTTTATTATTATTATTTAGGTTTTTTTTGCCTGACCACAGATGAGGAATGGCAAGAGGGCTGAAAGCTAACTGCTTCCTTCATTCAGACAATGCCAGTCTGTAAAGAAAAAGGAGGGGTGCATGGGGATGGAGACAGGGTAAAGTGATGGTACTGCCTTGTTTAATGCAGGGAATTCTATCTATTCTAGGAAAAACAATGATTACACATTACACGCCTAAAACAAAGTTCAATCATATCTAGTGTCAGATTTAAAGTTACATACACACATTTGGATTTCATATGTTCCTCTTAAAGGACACCCGAGGTAAAAATAAACTAATGAAATAAACAATTGTATCTATCCTCCTTCTCCTACAAATGGCTTTTTACAATATACCACAGTTTTATTTTATATTTAAATCTACTTTTTAAGTTTTTACTGTTTTATTGTTTCTACTCAATGACACATTCAGTGAAGTATGCCAGAGCTAAAATCTATGAACTCTTGACCCATTTTATTCCTTTCCTGCTATCAGAAGCCATTATGTGTTTTATAGTTGCAATTTCTTATTAGTGAGGGTCACACTGTAGTCTGACCCAGTCCTGACTCAGACAGGAACTAACACTTAAGGCTCATACACACGGGGTACGGCCGTCGCCGCAACCACGTGGCACGCGTGTGTTGCGGCGACGGTTCACCCGTGTGTATGACGCGCGCGCCCCGAACCGTCGCCCGTCGGAGCTGTCGCCAGGCGATTGACATGTTCAATCGCCGGCTACAGCCGTCACCGCAACCTCGCCGGTAGTGTCGCTAGTCCCGCATGTGTATGCGGGCTGGCGACAGCTACCCACACACAGCACACGGCGCTTCCGGCGGGGGGGAGGAACCTCGGCGACAGCTTCCGTCGCATCGTTAAGCCCTCTGCTGCCGTGTGGATGCAGAGGGACTTGGCGCCGAACTGTCGCCGAACTGTCGCGCACACGCTCCCGTGTGCTAGCGACAGCTACAATTGTCCCCCCGTGAGTACTTAGCTTAACATACCTGATGTTTAGCTCTTTCAGGTAGAGAAAGAAAAAATGGAATACAGCCTAGTTATTTGTGTGCTAGGCACTATATATACACACGTCTATCTCATCATGTCACATGTCACCTCAGGTATCCTTTAAGGATATATTTCTGTATTTTGTATGGTCAATTGATACTGTATTTGTCTCTTTATTTTGTAGTTTAATATACTTTCTCTGACGTGATCTTATCAATAAACTCCTTTGGTTGATTAAAAAAAAAGGAACATACGCACGCAGAATACCATTATCCACGAGGATCAGGACCCCATAAGCCTGGTACACACCGTGCAATTGAATATTTCCGACAGGTCAGATCTGATTTCTGATTGCTTTTCCGATCACTACTATACAAAATCAATCAGAAAAACGAAATAAGATTGAATAAGATTGGATCTGCCAATAATAAATCTATTTCACCCATCTATCTGGTGGGAAATTGCATGGTGTGTACCAGGTAAAGTTTAAGTATTGTTTAAGTATTGTTGGCATGGAGTAGAGAGGAAGGGTGGCACGATGGGGCAGACGGTGTGTATAGTAAAACAAAGATCCTCCACTGCATGCACTGATGTGACGTACATGTGGCAGGGGTCACGTGATACAGGCCCCCCTCTTCCCATATATAAAGACACAAATAAGGCACACCAGTGGACACACGCACGGGCTGTAGAGTCGTAACAATTTTGGGTACCTAGAGTCGGAGTTGGTGGTTTCAATAAACTGAAAAGTCGGAGTCGGATGATTTTTGAACCAAATCCATAGCTTTCGTAAAATTAGGCTAAGGAGTTGGAGTCGAGGAGTCTGAGTCGGAGCAATTTTGGGTGCCCAGAATCGGAAGTTTCATAAACTGAGAAGTTGGAGTCGAATGATTTTTGTACCGACTTCACAGCCCTGGCAGACACGTGAGCCAAAACTTCACTGCATACTCATCATGGGCCCGAGAGAGAACACATTACATGGGGTGAGACCTGGGACCCTGGTAGGCGGAGGCAGCTGCACAGATTTCATGCTGAAGTCTGTGTGCAGAGGTCTGGCAGCAGCTTCAATCAGAATCTGATCGGCTAGGGATCTATAACTTTTATAAAGTTTCACCTCTAAAATAATATATTGTTAAGCTGCTCAGCACAAGAAAAAAACACATCAAAACAAAAATGTGCCATCTACACAAATGAAACCATTCTCACCTTGTGTCATGTTGTAAACACATTTACTGAACTTCTCAAAAAAAAATAAAAAAAAATAAAACATCATTGCAGGCACCGTACAGCTTTCAAAGCCTCCTAAAACAGATCAAGCAATTATAAAACTAATTAGAAAGTAATCAGTGAGCAAATATCCAGCAGTGATGCATTCAGCCCCAGCTCAATGTGGTTACACATGAAAAGAAAAGCCTGGTTATATTTACTTTCTTTACATGTAAAAACTATACAGCTCACAGACAGCTGAGAAACATTAAAAAGCCTCCCTCCTGAAATCTCATTCTAGATTTGGACATTATGCCAAGGGGGAGTGATTATCATGGTGCACCCACTGGGCAGATTTCCCACCATTTCCTGTCCCTGAACCTCCAAGGAGCTTTGTCACTGAGAGCTGGGTCTCCCTTGGAAAGGAAATGAGGGAAACCAGTAGGAAGCCTTTCCCATATGCTTTTCATTCACATTTTTTGCACATTTATGTATGTCCCGTTGTGTATATGCCGCTTGTATAAACGCAATGTAGCACAAAAACCGCAAACACTGAAGTCTGGAAGCCAATATATTTTTTCTATTGAAAACCACATGCTATGTTTTATTAAAATTGCAAATCACAAAAATATGTCCAAACACATGTGGTGTGAAATGGACCTAAGAACTAGTAGTGGATTCTAAACTTTCCACAATCTGAAAAAAATGTTTTCTTTGTTATGGTTTCTGTCACTCTAATGACCTGTTCACAATTGGGTGCCTTTTGCTGATCGCCGGCGATCAGCAAAGCGATGTGAAACAAGAAATCCTATGGGATTACTCACACTGCAGCACTTGAGGCGCAATTGCGACGTTCACAAACACACTGCATGCAGCATATTCTGGACAATTGCGATGTGATTCTCAATTAGTGAAATGAGAATCACAAAAAGCAATTGTAAAAAAAATTGCAATGCAAAACTAATTGTACAGCACGGTGGCATAGTGGTTAGTGCCCGCCTTGCAGCGCTGGGCCCCCGGTTAGAATCCCAGCCAGATCAATATCTGCATGGAGTTTGTATGTTCTCCCAGTGTCTGTGTGGGTTTCCTCCGGACACTCTGGTTTCCTCCCACATCCCAAAAACATACAGATAAGTTAATTGGCTTCCCCCTAAATTGGCCCTAGACTATGATACATACACTACACGATACATACATAGACATAGGCCTGTGGTCGGGACTAAATTGTGAGCCCCTCTGAGGGACAGTTAGTGACAAGACAATATACTCTGTACAGCGCTGCGTAATATGTCGGCGCTATAAAAATACTTTAATAAGTAAATAAATTGTTGGTAAGTTGTCCCCTACTTACAAACTGGTTCTGATCCGGGAGATTGTTTGTAAGCTGACTTTGTTTCTCAGGCAATTCATGTGTTATATAGTGAAACGTGGATAAATGATTTACTTTTGGATAACCTGGATTTGGACATATAGCATTAACTAGCGTCATGTGTTCTGGATGTTTTCAATGCGCTTTTAATTTGTTTTAAAATACTTACAGCAGTTTATACAATACTGCATCACTTAACAACAAAAACAAGTAATAAAAATGCAGTAATGTATATTTTGTACATGGAGACAATTTTATTTGTATGTATGAAAAATTGTAATGTGAGTCGTTTGTAAGTAGGGGACTGCCTGTACATACTCCCTATTTGGACTGTAAGAAGTTGTTTGTAAGTAGGGGACTAGCGATACATACTTCCTATTTGGACTGTAAAGAGTGGTTTGCAAGTAGGGGACTGCCTATACATACTTCCTATTTGGACTGTAAGCAGGTTGTAGGACAGCAATAAAAACCCAAATGTCTTTGTAATCTCCTTACATGTTAAAAATGTGCATTGTTGTTTTTTCTGAAATTGGACTTTAATAAATGTGTCTTCTTGGCCAAGGTATAATATGTGTCAGGGCCAGGGTATATTATTAATGTATAAGTTATGGCCCATACTCACGGGCTACAATTGTCGCCGCAACACGCAGGTCGCCCGTGAGTATGCGCCGTTGCACGGGCGCGCACCCCGAACTGTCGCCCGTCGCCAGGCGATTGAACTGCTCAATCGCCTGGCAACAGTCGCCGCCGCAACTCAGCCGCAACGGTCGCTAGTCCGCGTGAGTTCGCGGACTAGCGACAGCAACCTCCATTGAAGTATACGGAGGTTCCGGTGGGGGGGGGAGGAGGAACGTCGGCGACAGCTTCCGTCGCGCCGCTGGTCCCTCTTCCGCGTGTGTACGCGGAGGGACCTGGCGAGGAGCTGTCGCCGGCCTGTCGCCCACACGCTCACGTGTGCTGGCGACAGGCCCTAGAAGTTTCCCGGGAGTATGGGCCAATACATCAGTGCCACTCCTCACTCATACACCAGTGACTGACCTGCACAACTGAAAGGATTCTGGGAATGAGATGGCAGACAGCTGATAAGGAGTGATTCACACAGGACAGGCCCTTTCTCTGTTATATACCAAATAAGGAATATTCACACAAAGAACACACAGGAAACTTGTTCTACAAGGGTTTTTAAATATGGCAGCAATACAGGTAACACAGTCTGAGATTGGGGGGTTTTCATAAGCTATAAGCCATAATCATCAAATTTATAACAAAGTCTTGAAATAACTCGCTTTACATGTAAAGAGTCTATTATATATATATTAGTTTAACCTTTTAAGTTTAATTACTGAAATAAATGGACTTTTGCATGATATTTACATTTTTGGAGTTTCACCTGTATTTCGTATTGAACATCTAGTAGTGTATGGCGTAACTTTACAGTGGCTGCTCTGTACGCAAGTAAACGTGAGCAGACTAGGGCTGTGGAGTTGGTACAAAAATCATCAGACTCCAACTCCTCAGTTCATGAAACCACCTACTCCAACTCCAACTCCGACTCCTCAACTCCAAAGCCCTGGAGCAGACAAAGGTCTTAAAGTGGATACGAGATAAACTTTTACTCATTGCATAATTGTGTTCCTTTCATATAGTTTATAGGGCATTCCTCAAGCCAAATACTTTTTCTATTTTGTTTTAATACCCTCCCTATCAACTAAACAAGCCTCACCCACAGCTCCTTGAGCGCCTAGGCATTCTAAGAGCCATGTAGCAAGGGCTTATGGGAGCTAAGTCTGGGCAGGAGGAGGAGGAGGAGGTTACTAGCTAGAGATTTCAGAGGTAGAGGGGAGGAGAGAGGAGGAGAGGGGAGTGAAGTTTTCACAGGCTGAAGGCTGGAGATGCAGATCAACTTGCCGGTGTGTAATGATCACAAACACAACATGGCTGCTGTCACTGTATTACAGGAAGAAATAATCATCTACTGTTGAAGCTGTTTGCAGCTAGATTTGCTGTGTAAACTAAAAAGTGACTGGTTACAGTTAGTTTCAGCTCGGATTTGCTTGAAGATTTGGGCTAAAGATTTATGCAATAAAATACTGCAAGAAACAGAGCAAATTGCCACATCCACAACATCTTATCAGAGACCATCTTCTGCTGGTCAGACTTCAGTGAAATAACACTCCGCTTTCTTCACAAGTGCTTATGTACAAATAATCAGATGCAATCCAAGAGGTCATAAAAGCAGTTATCAGGGAATAATTCAGGATCTTATAAAAACAATCACACTTCATAGGGTTCATAATGAAGCTATTTGATCTCCATGAGCCCTTACTAAAAGCCATTTGGACCCTTTTCTTTGTCTAGAGTTTCCCTTTAATGCTGCTGGAGCAGGCAGTGCAGGAGACTTGTTCAAGCTGATGAAAGCTCTGGCTGTGCACAGATCAACTTAAACAAACATTCATTAACATAAGAAAAATGCTCTTTGTGAGTGTGCAGTGTCTGTGTTTGGCTATCTACTATTCAGCACCAGGTAAATACACTAATGACACATCTCTCCCCAGTATTCTGTATTCACAGGCACATTACCAACAAACACTTTACAAGTGGCCACAATAAGGCTTGGCTGTTCATTTACACTGCTTTAGCTACCCGCTGCTGCTATTTTCTCAGTACTCTGCTAGACCTATATTCAGAGAGGATTACTGCACAGTTAAAGCAACCTTGGAAATTGACAACAGCAAAGCGAATTACCAAAATTTGGGTTGATCCACTGTTATGAGATCAATTTTCCTTGTGCTGAGGAAGAAGTGGCTGACATAAAAGGAAGTGTGAGGAGAGTGCTAGCTTTCATTACCACTCCTGACCCTGCCTGCAATAACTGCATAATGAAGAGTTTACCATCAAAGCAATGAGCAATTATTACAATTGAAAATGCTTGTGTAGGTTGAAAGGCCATTAAATGTGCTGGAAACAGTTTGCAACACATAACTTTGTCCTCTCTGACTAAAAAAAAACAAAAAACGGTAAGGCCTGGCACCCATTATTATTATTATAATTTAGTATTTGCCGCCAACATCTTCTGCAGCAGTGTACAGAAAATATTGTCACTGTCCCTCTGAGGGGCTCACAATCTAATCCCTGCCATTGTCATATGTCTATATGTATTGTGTAGTGTATGTATGGTATTCTAGGGCTAATTTAGGGGGAAGCCAATTAACTTATCTGTATGTTTTAGGGATGTGGGAGGAAATCAAGAGTGCCCGGAGGAAACCCAAACAGACATGGGGAGAGCATACAACTCCATGCAGTTAGTATAAAAATCCATTACAGTCAATAATAATTAGAGGTGTGACCTACATGTGTTCAGTAGTTGTTGCTGTTTAGAGTCAGATTGGTCAGCATGGTGGCATAGTGGTTAGCACTCTCGCCTTGCAGCGCTGGGTCCCTGGTTTGAATTCCAGCCAGGTCAACATCTGCAAGGAGTTTGTATGTTCTCCCCATGTCTGCATGGGTTTCCTCTGGGCACTCTGGTTTACTCACACATCCCAAAAACATACATATACCGTAATTGGTTTCACCCAAAAAAAAAAAAAAAATTTGCCCCAGGATACATGCACTCAGGGGTCTCAAACTCAATTTACCTGGGGGGCCGCAGGAGGCAAAGTCAGGATGAGGCTGGGCCGCATAAGGAATTTCACAATCGCGGCGCATCGCCGCCTCTGCCCGTCCCTCTCACTCTTCCTTCACAGAGAGGGGCGGGGAGAGGCGGCGATCCGTGCGGCGATTGACGTCAGGAGAGGCAGAGCTGAAGCTGAAAGCTCTGCCCCTTCCAGGAAATGCCGGCGGATTGCCCCCCGGGCGATTTGGGGGCTCTGCAGCCCTCGTTTAGCGGCAGGGATGCGGCGGATTACTTGGGAGCACTGAAGCAAACTATAAGGAAGCTTTTGCTGGCGAGGGCCACAAAATATTGTGTCGAGGGCCGCAAATGGCCCGTGGGCCGCGAGTTTGAGACCCCTGCACTACACGATACATACATAAACATATGACTATAGTAGGGATAAGATTGTGAGCTCCTCTGAGGGACAGTTAGTGACAAGACAATATATACTCTGCACAGCGCTGCGGAAGATGTCGGTGCTATATAAATACCAAATAATAATCAATCTGCCAATCACCTGACATCTCCAAAGAACCAGTGCAGTCCAGTGCCACTGTAGCTGTGAGTTTTCCATCCATTTAACCGATGCCTAGCCATGACAAAAATACCTTTGCGTCAAAATGACAAGTGCTGAACTCCCAGCAGCATCAAGTGCCAAAGTTACACAGCAGCTCGTCTAGTTCATTCCAGCGGAAGCTGGAAATTTGGGCGCATGAGGCAGGTGGACAAAAAGGGCGCCGCCATTCACTCCCATAATAAATATCGTTTAATGGGCGCCCAACAGGAAAAAAGGGCGCCGGAGAAAAATAACGTTTTAAAAGCGGCGCCCGGAGACTTTTAATGTTTTATAACTGCTTCTCATGATTACCCATTATTTAATGATTTATATTTTTTAAAACATTTTTAAACGAAAAACAGTACAATATTTTTTAAAACATTACTTTTAAACGAAAAACCGTACAAATTTTTTTTTTTTAAAACATTTTTAAACGAAAAACCGCACCATATTTTTTTAAAAACGTTATTAATGCTCATCACTGGGGGGTCTTAGGTTTAGGCATCACAAGGAGGGTCTTAGGTTTAGGCACCACAAGGAGGGTCTTAGGTTTAGGCACCACCAGGGGGTCTTAGGTTTAGGCACCACCAGGGGGGTCTTAGGTTTAGGCACCACCAGGGGGGGTCTTAGGTTTAGGCACCAACAGGGGGGTCTTAGGTTTAGGCACCACCAGGGGGGTCTTAGGTTTAGGCACCACCAGGGGGGTCTTAGGTTTAGGCACCAACAGGGGGGTCTTAGGTTTAGGCACCAACAGGGGGGTCTTAGGCTTAGGCACCAACAGGGGGGGCTTAGGCACCAACAGGGGGGTCTAGGGGTTAGGCACCAACAGGGGGGTCTTAGGCTTAGGCACCAACAGGGGGGTCTTAGGTTTAGGCACCAACAGGGGGGTCTTAGGTTTAGGCACCAACAGGGGGGTCTTAGGTTTAGGCACCAACAGGGGGGTCTTAGGTTTAGGCACCAACAGGGGGGTCTAGGGGTTAGGGATAGGTACAGGGAGGGTTCTGTGTGAGAGTAGGGTTAGGTATAGCTTTAGTAAAATTCTTATTAATGTTTTATAAAACGTTATTATAAATTTCACTTTTTAAACAGGGAAGATTAACGTTTTTAAAATTGCCGATTTCATACACATTATTTAATGATTTATAACTTTATAAAACATTATTTTTAAACGAAATATAGCACAAATTTTTTTAAAACGTTATTCATGATTATCGTTTAAAACCCTGCGCCCTTTTTTAATGTACGCCATTCCAGCACTGGAAGGTTTAGGAGTAGGACACTGGTGAACTGGGCGCTGAAAATCCTCATTAGTAGAGATGGTCAATGAGATGCAAAGTATTTCAAATTTATGGCAAAACCAACAGCACTGAGCTGCAAGTGTCAAAATCATATGCACACTTCTTCTAGGCTTGGGGATAAACATTGTTGGACTCGGTTGGTTGCATGATTTGAGGATAATCAATACTGCTTTCACTTGTAGTAGGGAGTTCTCTTGTTCTTGATCTCTCACTGCTCTACAGAACAAAACATGCATGCTAGAGAAAGCCAAGTCTAGTATGCAAATGGACAACACTCAATTCCTATAAAATGGACAGAAATTTTCAGTCCGGTTAAATCCAGGTTTGATCTATCGCTTTGGGCCAATCAAGTACTTACAATTTCATTTGATTCTCCTTTGAGTCTATAAAATTATGAAATAGACAAGTTGACTGAAAGGTAAAAATCAAATGTATGACCGCCTGAACTGTGTATACCAGGGCTGAGTCAGAGTAGAGTCAGAGCAATTTTGATTGCCTGGAGTCAGAGGTTTCATGAACTGAGGAGTTGGAGTCTGATGATTTTTGTACCAAATCCACAGCCCTGGCATGTATTTGACTAGAGGTGCCCACACCTTTTCAGCTTGTGAGCTACTTTAAAAAAATTAGCAAGTCAATATGATCTACCTATGTGCAATTTTAGGAGCACACTTGTATATGTTACGGCCAGAACCCGAAGTTTGGACACTTCTAGTTCTGGCCGGCCACTTCGGGTTCTGGCCGGCCAATGCGCGAAGTGGCCAATGTTGGAAATGGAATGATTCCTCTGACATTAATGTATCTTCTGGCTGCAGCGCAGCGGCCAAACGTAGAACAACTTAGTTCATTTAATGCAATTCAGCCAGCGGCAATGTAACAATTCAAGCCGGCCGGCTTTTTCTCTGCCTCTCTCTCCTCCTCTTATGGGCAGCAGGCGTGTCCCCGGGAGTCGTTCGTCGCACCAGGAAAGCAGAGCGGGGAGGCTGCAGACATCGCTTCTGCCAGCACCCGCTCTGCAAGAACGGCAGGATTCCCCTGCCGCGACGAACGACTCCGGGGGGACACTCGTGTCCCCGCCCGGCTGCCCATAGGAGAGAGCGCGAGAGAGGCGGGAGCGGGGGGGTGGGGGGGGGGGGAGAAGGAGAGAGAGAGGCAGAGGAGGAGAGAGAGATGCAGAGAAAAAGCCGGCGGCTTGAATTTTTACATTGCCGCCGGCTGAATTGCATTAAATGAACTAAGTTGTTCTACGTTTGGCCGCTGCGCTGCGGCCAGAAGATACATTAATGTCAGAGGAATCATTCCATTTCTAACATTGGCCGCAGCGCAGCGGCCACTTCGCGCATTGGCCGGCCAGAACACGAAGTGGCCGGCCAGAACCCGAAGTGGCCGGCCAGAACTAAAAGTGGCCAAACTTCGGGTTCTGGCCGTAACATATATACAGAATGGAAAATGTAGTGGGGTCGGGATCTACCATGAAGTACTTTGCGATCTACCTAATGGGCACCCCTGTATTAGATTAATGAGTATGAGTCGAGAAGTCAGAGCCATTTTGGGTACTTTGAGTCAGTCGTCTCATTAACTGAGGAGTCTGAGCTGGAGTCGGATGATTTTTGAGCCAACTCCGCAGCCCTGGTGTATACACTGGTCTACCCATAATCTTCTGATCATAGCATCCAAAATTTGGCATTTCTTGTGCAACAGACAGCGAATTCATCTGATTGGAAGGTTTGCAATTCTACAGGCATGTTACTGAATTGAGACCATATTATATACTGTATTTGTATGGATACTAATGGGACAACGTACAAAGAAAACTTGATTCTGTTCTGCAATTTTCAAATATGCCACCCACAAATGCTGATGCTATGGGAAGCATCACATGCCCAAACCACAGGGGGGAAGGTTTTTTAGTATAAAGACTGAACATGCGGGTGCAGCATAAATGTTCAAACCACAAACTCAAACAACCAACTAAAATTTCCATGCTGAAAAAGAGAAATGAATGTTTATCCACTATGACGTAAAGTGAGGTTTTAAGAAAGTAGTATAAAATCAAGGCTCGGCAGATGGCAAATACGATGCCAGTCTTCAGAATATTAAAAGACAGCATTCATTACGAATTCAGACTGAGCTTTTCAAATAAAATAAGACAACTGCACTTTGGGATCAATGCTCACAGATAAGGTCAATTGTGCTGAGAATTGCAGGGCTGCCAAAAGATATCTGCACAAAATCAAACTATTGAGAAGGAGCCACAGGGGCAGCATTAGCCAGAGTGGCAGACATGGATTCCCAGCATGCCCGGCTCCCAGGAAGCTTTCAGACAGCCTCATGTAGCCAGCATGACTGGCAGAGCAGTGTGAGAGGCACTGTATTTTGCATTCATATTCTGTCTAGCAGCACCTTCTCTACTCAATCATTTAAATGGCAAGGTAATGAGTAGTGCTGGCTTTCACTTTCATGTCTTTCCTCCATTAAAAATTATATGAAGCAAGAAAAAAAATTACTCCTTTTCCTTGAAGAGATCATTTAATGGTGATCTACTCCAGCCCTAGACGAAGCAGCCTCGTGTATTTTACCATATATATCAGTGGGAACGTTAGAGAAAACACCTACCCTGCTCTCAGTTTCATTCTTCACTGTTGAACCTGCTTGTTATCAGCCCTGATAAAATCCCCGACTGAGCATTCAGTCTGGCTTTGCTCAGAAATCATTATAGCGGAGTCTGTCTTCTCTGATGTGTTTTCAAGCCCAAGCCTGCCCCCTTGGTTCTGCTATAACGTTGCTCAGCTATAATGATTCCTGAGCAAAGCCAGATTGAATGCTCAGTCGGGATTTTACCAGGGCTGATAACAAGCCGGCTGAGCAGGGAAGAATGAAACAGAGAGCAGGGTAGGTCTTTTCTCTAATGTTCTCACTGATATATATGATAAAATACTCAAGGGTACTTAGTCTCTGGTTCACTTTAACTATTTGTATTTCAAAAAAAAATTAAATTTAAAAAAAGATAGAAAGAAATGTGAATGGCGCAAGCTACAGAATATTAAGCGGTAGGGCCACAGTTTGGATAAGAGCAGCTTGGTTCCAGAACGCAATCTATCCATGTTGTGTGCAAAGCTCCTTTATTACAGCAGTAATTTCCCCTAACCACAGCATGTAATAGGAGCTGAGCACTAAAGGGAGTATCACCAGACTACTTTCACAGGGCTGTCACTGTGGTTTCACAGAGTTTTGCATTTGAAAAGCAATACAATTAACTAAACCTTCATTCACAATGTAGTGCTAGGCAGCATGCTGTGATTTCAGAGTGTGAGAAAAGCAATCTTACTAGGATGCCATACAACACAACAACAAATGCACTCAAACCAAGTTTCAGTCTGACTTGCTGTTTCCAGGGCACGGGAGCAAAGAGACCTCTAATCAGAATGAATAGGTTTAACATGGTCAGAGTTGACCTGATCTTATATCTCTACGTACAATGTGACTACTATCAACATAATTGCAGAATACATATACTGTATATGTTGATTATACCTTACAGGTAGACAGAATGTGGCCAGACGGACCATCTTGGCCAAGAATCTAACCTGTAAGGTGTCCCCTGTCCTTGTTAAAAGATCTGGCACAATGGATCTATAAATAACGGCCATGGCCAGGAACGCTGGTTCCCTTTCTTAACCCATTAGCCAGTAGCCGCACCATTGTGCACTGCACTGATGCATTAGCAGAAGGGGGGGGGGGGCACGATACCGGCCCTAGCCCCCCCCCCCCCCCCCCCCGCAAAGATACTGCTGCACCCCCAATCGACCAGCAAAAAGAGGGAAAAAAAAGTCCTGTCTGATCACTAGATTGTTGGCTAGAAGTTGATCAACATTACCAATCGGCCAGCATGTTGGAGCAACAAATTCTGGCAGACTCAATCACAGTGGTCGAAACTGCCGATGTATGTCTCATGGTCTATGGGCACCTTTATACTACTCATCTTAAGGTGCCCATTAACAGTACAATATTTTCCTCAGATGCAATCTTTCCATCAGGTTTTGATAATCAAAATGTACAAAAAAAAAAAAACATGCAGTATGTGGAGTAAATCGATGTAAAACAACTCTATGGCCGATTAGAATAGAAAATGTTGTTGATCAGAATGTTTGATTTAGCAATCATATCTGAAGAGAGAAAGTCCGGTTTATGCAAACACTCAATAATTACCTTCCAATTACTTTCAAACATGCAAATCTAATCGAATGATCGCATCTGATTTTAATATTGTATTCTTAATAGGCTCCTTAAGATATGCAAGGCACAGTAGACAATGGGTATTTGTACAAACTATCGGCTCAAAGGAATAGGAGCGATGGTTCAGCATCACATGTCAAATGTGTGTATAGCCCTTAAAGCCTGGTACACCATGCAATTTCCCATCAGATTGATAGATCGAATAGATAATATTCGACGGGTCCAATCTGATTTACGGTCGTTTTTCTGATCGATTTGCATCAGAAATCCAATCGGATCTGTCAGACATTATCTATCGACCCATGTATCTGATGGGAAATTGCATGGTGTGTACCAGGCATTACAGTAGCAGGCAACATTGTGTCTGTGCATACGCAGATAGCTCTCCTGGTTTGCAGCACTAACGACCCGGCTTTGCTTCTCATTAGATACTAGTCCAAAGGAGAGAGTCTATGTGCATTTTCTCCCATACTCCCAAAAACATGCTGGTAAGTTAATTGGCTTCCACCTAAAAACTGGGTGGAGTGTTTGTGTTTGCAGGACACTGGAATCTGATATGAATCTGACACAGAAAAGGTGTCTGCTACACAAAGGAGTATATAGCATCTCAAACTGCAGCATTGCTTTGTACATGGAATTATGCAAAGAATGTTGGAGACATGATTAATCAGCATCTGAAAAGATTCTGACCTGCCTTGTCTTGCCCACCTATTCTACCGCATAGATTACTTCAATCTGGATCGCTTGGAGGAAAAATAAAAAGCAGGAACAAAATAAAAGGTTACTGTGCATAAATTCATAAGCATTAAAGGTTATGCCTGCTACACACTATGCAATATCCCATCAGATAGACGGCTCAAATTGATTACTTCGGACAGGTCCAATCGGATTTCCGATCTTTTTTTCTATATAAAATTGATCAGAAAAACGATCAGATATCAGATTGGACCTTTTGGAAATAGTTGATTCGACCCGTCTGATGGGAAATTGCATGGTGTGTACCAGGCATTACACAGGTTAGTTAAATATATTTTAAATAAAAACAATTTTAAAAAAGCATGCACTTATGGTAATTTGGGGCAAAGAAAAAATAGCCAAAAATGTACACTAAATACTTTTTGACTAGCCAACCTCATGAGAAACTGAATAATTTGCAAACACAATTACTAGTTATATTCTGAATGTGTGGAAGGTAAGCCACCAACCAAATAATGTATGCGGCGCTGCATGGGTAAACATGCCCATTTTCTTACCAGGGACTGTGCTCAATCGTTGTTGGGTATCTCATTAATTTCCGTGGTTATGATGTTTACTAGTAAAAGCCTCCCATCCCAAATCTGCAAGAACTGTATAGGATTCCACTTTTTTTGCTGAGGAGATTAAATCCATGGATTGCTTCCAGTGTCCTGCATCCTGTCATTAGCAACCTTACCCAGAACTGGCAGAGGAAGAGACACTAAGCACAGGAGGAAACACGATAACATCCAACAATATTCCCAGTGAAGCTCGGAAAGTCACTCTACAATTCATACAAAGCTCTCATCTGCACAAGACGTTCCAGTGGTTCCTGAACTGCGATATTTAAAAAGAAAAAGTGAGTGAATGAAAACTTTGTACGCAGGAAATGTAATCCAAAAGGGTCCCGTCATACTTGTCCAAGTGAGATTCCAAAGTTTCCAACATTTAACTTAGCAGACAGGGCAGAAGCAGGCAGGTCTCCGAGAGATGACGTACTCGGGGACATGGAAGTGGTTACTTGTCTCTCCTTCCTATAGGAATGCTAAGCAAAGTATGGAGATAATGAAGAGTCTCTGTATTCCCACACTGTATGCAAATCTTCCCACAGAGAGTAGGGCGTAGCTGTGCAGCTGGATGGAAGCTGGTCAGGACTTTGAGACGTTCTGGCTCTTTGGCTGCTTGTCCTGTGTTTCTATAAAGGAAACAGTGGTGTAACACAGAAGTTCCAACTACTGTATGTTCTGACACCAGTACTCCCTTGTCCAGGGCCTCCAATTTCACATTCCAGTTTGGCACGTCAACTAACTCCGGAATGTCACTTCTCAGGCCTGGAATGTAAACTTGTTCATCAGTGTAAAAGGAATCTCTGTGCTCCTACCCCCACTCTCTCTGCAAGCTCCATTATCACAGGAATGATGGGAAGGGAAAGAGGCGAGGACAAACCAACATTAACACTTCACAACTGGGAGGAACCTGTGAGGTAGTGAGACATGAGCTGTTTCACACACCTGAGACAGGAAGTGTTGCTGGAGCTGCAATATTACAGCGAAAGTGAGCGAGTTCATTCCTCATTCGCCTCCTCCCATTTCATCACAGAGGAGACTGCTCTGTGTTATAATCCTCTCTATGCCTGCACAAGAATATAGAATTCCCCTCTATGACAATTGTCAACAAATGAAGGTGATGAGCACAAGGGGCAACATTAATCTGCTGTTCCTATAGCATTCAAAAGAAGGGTGGGGGTTATCACAACAAGTGCTGGCTGGATGCAGTGTATAGAAAAGCATGACTGTAAACCAAAATGCAGCATATGACTACAGGGAGTCCATTATTTGCCTCATGGTGTCACCCACCACAAAATAAATGGTATGCAGCAGGTACATGTATTTCTTGTACCTGTAAATATTAGCAACAGGTGAAGCCGATAATGGTATGCTGGTCATATCTATTTTTGCTGTACTGCTGTATCTGTGTTTTTGTGGCAGTCCATTGTTGTTCAAGGAATCCAAATCGCTTGTCCTAAAGCAAAATCTTATTCCCAATATCTAACCTCCCACCCCAATGCCAATCCTCTTCCTGACCCCCAATTCCTTCTAGCTGCCTAATTGCGCCCCAACACTAACACCTTCCAGACACATGACCCTAATCACGCCCCAACACTAACCCCATACAGATGTATAACCCTAATCTTACCCTTACCCCTTCCAGACACCTAACCGTGCCCTAAAACTAACCCCTTCCAGACACACAACCCTAATCACGCACAAACACTAACCCCATCAAGATGCTTAACCACACCCAAACACCAACCCCTTCCAGATGCATAACCCTAAACATGCTTCAACACTAAGCCCTTCCAGACGCCTAACCGTCCCCCAACACTAACGCCTTCCAGACACATAACCCTAATCACGCCCCAACACTAACCCCATACAGATGTATAACCCTAATCTTACCCTTACCCCTTCCAGACACTTAACCGTGCCCTAAAACTAACCCCTTCCAGACACACAACCCTAATCACGCACAAACACTAACCCCATCCAGATGCTTAACCACACCCAAACACCAACCCCTTCCAGATGCATAACCCTAAACATGCTTTAACACTAAGCCCTTCCAGACGCCTAACCGTCCCCCAACACTAACGCCTTCCAGACACATAACCCTAAAACCTTCCAGAAATCTAACCCTAATCACGTTCCAACATGAACTCCTTCCAGACGCCTAACCGCGCCCCAACACCAACGCCTTCCGCACGCATAACCCTAACCAGATGTCTAACCCTAACCAAGCCCCAACACTGACCCCTTCCAGGCCTATTACAGTAACCCCTTTCAGACGCCTAACCCTAACTACGTCCCAACACTAACCCAGATGCCTAACCCTAACCCCGACGCATAACCCTTTCCCATTGTATTGGATAAAATAATTAATCTCTAATGTATCATATCTCCTTCAATAGTTACAAAAGTATTAAATGCTCTTTAGGCTGTCCGAGTGAGCCCCAAAGTTATGTTAGCCATAGACAGACAGATTGTGGCCTGATATGCCAAGGCTATCAATCCTTATCAGACTGCAAGTCAATCAGATGGCGATTGATTGTTACCATACATGGAAATTTCAATACTAAAAGATTTCAGGAGCAGTTTGATACATTGCACCATTGTTGGGCCAATGATCCTCCATGTTACTGCCCTTCCCCTATTGGTTTATACAACCACTGGTGTTGGCAGCTTACTCCTGCTGCTCCTCCTCTCTCCATACAGCAGAGCATACTGATCAGCAGGAAACCAAACTATGGACTTGTATAGTAAAAGGCCAACTGTCAAGAACTACCATCACTGCAAGTCTGTACAAACCTGCAAGGAGTCTCGTCAGACACATGAAATGTTATACAGCCATTACAAGATCCAAACATTACAAGCAAGTGTAAAAGTGTTTAAAAATATCTGCAATAAATACTAGGATATGTGAGATCCTTTATTGCTTTGTGGAGTCTCCTTTAAGCCCTGGTGATTAACCTAGGCATCCAGGACAGGAAGGGCCGTAATCCTAATGGAGGATACAGATGACAATAAAAGCCAAGGGTCTAGCTTTTAATGCTGAGAAAACACAATGCGACTTCCCTTCTGATCGTCGGTAATCAGGCAATTATTTTTGACAAGTCCGATCTGTTTGTGATCGAGAAAAGGAATTGATTTTTTTAAACTTATCGGAAAATTGATCCCTTTATTAATCAGGAGAAGCATGGACATATACTATACACACAGTACAACTTCCTGTCAATCGGATGGGAAATTGCATTGTGTGTTCCCAGCATTCCGTACTAACAAAGTGTTCAGGCGACTTGGCGGCCAATCGACCATCCCATTCAATTAAAATCTCATGAAAATCGGTGCCCTTGCTCGGGGTGTGGACTATAGCATTAGTTCTATAGCAGCACCCAGCTCAGGCGCTCACCTCCGAAAGCACTAGCTTCGTCTCACAGTCCTCCGTTGCTGAGTGTAGACCCTCCCAAAGAGATCTGACAGGGGCTTGTAGGATAGATCAGGGCTGTGCGCCTCTTCTGGCACAGGCGTATGGCTACTGCGCAGGCACAGCAATGCTCATGCCTAAAGAGGAGCAAGGCACAGATCTTCCCAAAGATTTCTGGTGAGCAGCGCCGGGGAGAACACTGGAAGCCTCAACAGTATCCAGAGACTTCCATACTTCAGTGTGTGGGTTTTTTTCAGGCATGTCTTTGGCACAAGTTCACTTGAATAATTGACTTTTGAGCTAGGGTGCACTGCAATTACCACTTTGTCTCTTATTTAACTATTTTGTAATAAAGGGAATTTTTTTCCAATTATTTATGCATTATACCATTTTCATTCATATTATGCATGCAGCATTTATTGGTTATTTATTTATTTGGTCTAGGGGACCTCATCTAGGAGACCCAATTTACATTCTAAATTTAAGGGTCATCATACTTTATTTCCTTGGAGAAAAGCCGTGTTTTGTGCAAATATTACCAGTTATGTAAGAAACTGCGATTAAAAATAGTCCAGAAAACTAGCCCTTGCCTTGCCTCAATAACTTCTCTTTCAAACAATGTAAAATGATACTACCCCACAAAAAAAGTCACTTTTGCAATAAAAAAAAAAAAGAAATCCCTTTATCTTTCACATCAGATCACTGGTGATCATCTATTGCTGATGGCTGGTTCCTCCTAATTTACAAATCCGGCCCCGGCTACTAGAGCGGAGCCCCCTCCACTTATATGGTAACTACATGGATGCAGTCCACATAACAAGCAGTAGGGTGTGGCTTCCAATGTACATAACAAAGGATCTTTATTTTACTTTATTTTATTTATTTTTTAAATATACCAGCCAGACTGGACGCACCGGCAGCCGACACGGCTACCAGCCTGAAACACAGCAGGGATCAGAGTGGGAACTTTCCATGTGATTCGCTCTCAAGATGGATAAGAACCAAGGCTTCAAAACAAAGAACCGGTTTCATAAAAAACCGCTGCTTTATAGCAAAGAAGTGTAACCTTCACCGCTGCTGAGGATTATGGGAGGTGCAGTTCAGCTTGCGCATCACAGCTTTTATATCTCTTCCTCACAGGCTGCAAACTTACCTCATAGAAAGAAAATGATTATTGACATTACAGAGTGGGCTTATAATGGGCTCCAGATAACAGTAATCTCCTAAGACATATTTATTCAAACATCAGCTGTTTTAACTCCTATGTTTATTAATATGCTACTTTAATTATTTGTAGCAAGTTTACGGTTAGCAATCTGTTATATAAACCATACAAGCAGACAACCTGTGAATTGGGCTTACTTGTTAATCCAGACAAGTTACCAGGAGGATGTAAATGAGAAACAGTAAAACGTGAGTAGAAAATAATGAGTAAACTGATCCAGGCTTTGCCAGCGTTGGTGTGAATGACAGTGGCTTTATTATCCCATATTTTGTGCCTCACATAGGGTGGCGGAATCATGTTATACAATCAGGCGGCTCTCTGTGAAAGATAACAGGGAATTTGAGCTGTCCCACACAGAAGCTTGAATCTGCATGTACTCCATTCCTCTCATCAATCAGCCAGAAGAACCTGTAGGGACACGCAGCTCACCCTGCTGATGGACAGGTTACAAATACCACACACAGGACAAACCTAGTATGGACCTGTGTAAGCGAGGAACTTCTGCCATTACTATATACTGTAATATCCTTGTGCGCATTTACACAGTGTACTCATATTTATTAAGGATTGGATAACCATCAAGATGTTTACCAGGGTTCAAAATGCGTTAGGCCAAGTCATGCAAGATAATCAGGTGCTAACCAGCTGATTCTACTGTTAACCAATGTAGTTGCTGCAAACTTACACACGAGGGCAACAGCAGTGGTTTGCTGTTATACGCCAACGTGCTTAGCAACTGCATTGGATAACATTAAGGTGGACCTGAACTCTTGCACAGGACAGAAGGAAAACAGAGAAATGCACCCTGTATGTATTTAGAGAGTTTAGCCTTTTTAATCCCCCCTCATCTGTGTCTAATCACAAGTTGTAAATTGATCTCTTCGGCTGTGTCAGCTCCTGCCTCAGCAGGATCCACAGATAAGCAATATAGCTTTGTATTGCATCAGGAACTACTAAGCTAGTGGGAAGAAGTGGTTGTATCACAGGATACCTCAAAAAGCCAGGCTGAAGATTATTTGCCTCACCCTTGGCTGGATTTATTTTCATACACAGTAAAGGGGCCCATACACTCAGCCGGTTAGTGGCTGATTGATCGAATCACGGCCGATTTCGAGCGATTTCAATCGATCTGACATGCTGGAAAATCTAGGTCGATCTGATGAGCTTGCTTATCAATTTGCATTGGACCTAATGGAAATCTGATGGCAAAAAATGCTATCAGATCGATTTTCAATAGAGTTCATACTGAAATCTATTGTAAATCTGTTCTTAGTAAAAAATGTTCCTAAGCACATCAGATAGATCAGAAATCTATCCGATGATCTATCTGCTGCTAATCTAACGAGTGTATGGCCACCTTAAGTATGTCTACAAATGGCTGAAACTCTAGCTTAGAGACACCACATGTGGATGGGATGCCTGTCCTCAAGAGCCTTTGTGTTTATGCAAATACGTGTGCACTTTACTGCATCATAGTGTACTTTCACGCAAATATGAACAGATGTGAACAGGTACTGTCCTGGACAACCAATTAACAAAAAAAAATGACTAGAGTTATGGCATGGACTTCTGGTTGGGCTATAAAGTGCACATGCTAGATTAAAGTTGCCTGAGATGGCCAATAACAACCACCTCTGCCGATGATCTGACGTGTGTACAGCTGTCCCCGACTGGCAAGAGATCAGCCCCATAGATCAACTAGGCTGAGCAATGGTCAATAGCCTTGTTCTCGCCATTCCTCTCATTTACAGACAGTAAATAACACTCAGGTATGGCTGAGTGACATTTCTGCACAGTGCCCATTCCCCATTCCTCACCACAGGATGATGCTCCATCCTGATTGGTGAATAATAGTTTGTGTGTACAACACACACCTGAATACTCAAAAGCACAAATATTTCCCAAACTAGTCTTAAAGGTGCCCATCCACACATCAATTTCCCCATGCAATGCCTTGCAGTTTTGATCATTCTGATCAAATCAGATGGGAAACTATTCCATATGTCTGATCGATCACATTTTGATTAAGCCGATTGGGGCGGGGCAGAAGTGGAAGTAGATCAATGGTCTATATTGTTGCACTGCATGGAACAGTGCAATGCTGCGTTTCAATCGATTTTCAATAGATCCCCTGTTGGAATCTATCAATAATTGATGTGCTGTGTGTGGTAGGAATAGATTCCTCTCAGAAAGGAATCAATTGTTTTGGAGCATTGAGTGGAAATCTAGTTTTATTCTAATTATTTAAGCAGAGAAGTGTTTGCTCAGCCCTGAAGATCTTTGCTCAGGTCCATTCACTTTTGTTCTAACTTATCACTACATCCCTGTATCTACACAAAGGCTGCTTGGCTTGACCCGAGTGTATGTATTGTACTTGATGTACAATGTATGAGTAGCAATTGTATAATGTGCATAATTAATGTCCTAACTCAATATCTATCATCCAAACATTTGTATAGCGATTTTCTCCTGTTGGACTCAAAGCGCTCAAGAGCTGCAGCCACAAAGGGCGCGCTCAAAAGGCCATCCTGCAGTGTTAGGGAGCCTTGCCTTGAACTCCTTACTGAATAGGTACTGATCCCAGACCTGTTGGCTGCCCATACACTGCAGGCTGATTCCCAATCAATTTCATCATGAAATCTCTTGGGAATCGGCTGAGTCCGCCGCACCCCCCCCCCCCCCTCCTAGTGTATAAATGTACACCCGTGTGTGCATTTTTGCATTACCTGTCCTGTGTCACCCACTGCGCAGTGCCCATCAGTCTTCTGGTTCTTCCTCTTCTATTTGCGCCTCATGCACCGCTGGTGTTTAGAGTGTGGTGGGTGTGTAACATCACACTTTTTCAATGGCGGCGTGTGAGGCGCAGATGGAAGAGGACGAGCCGGAAGATGGATGGGAACCATGGGGTGGGTGACACAGGACAGGTAATCATTGTTCATCCTGATATTGCTCACAGTTACTGCCGTGCACCCAATTGCCCACGACAGCCCGACATCTTGCAGCATGTCCGATCAATACATGCGACCAATTTCGGCCCGAAATTGGTTGCATCGTCGACCAGGGATGCACTTGACAACACCTATTTTTATCTGATTCAACAATTATTATCAATAAGAATGGTCGATCGGCCGCCAAGTCGAGAAATTTACAGTATAATTTTTTGGGCAAAAGAAAATGTAACGTAGGAATTTATATTCACAGCAGATACTGAGAGAGAGCTAAAATAACCAAGAGTAATGCTGGATACACACGCTACGATTTTCCGTGCGATAGATGGATCAGATAGATATAATCAGTCATGTCAGATATTGCTCCCGATCGTTTCCGCACTCGATTTCTCATAGCGGTGAATGGAAAAACTCCAGTCCCAGGTTTCAATTTCGGCCAGGACAGTATCTGCATGAAGTTTGTATCTTCTCCCTTAGTTTTTATGGGTTTCCTACCAAACCCCAGAAATACAGATAAAATAACTTATTGCAGACCTGCAGGCACTGTGATTGGATCAGTGATCACAAGACAAATAACATTTATACCGCGCTTTTCTCCTGGCGGACTCAAAGCGCCAGAGCTGCAGCCACTAGGACGCGCTCTATAGGCAGTAGCAGTGTTAGGGAGACTTGCCTAAGGTCTCCTACTGAATAGGTGCTGGCTTACTGAACAGGCAGAGCCGAGATTCGAACCCAGGTCTCCTGTGTCAGAGGCAGAGCCCTTAACCATTACACTATCCAGCCATCACAGGGTAAGGAGTTTATGAAATGGGCTCCTGACCGGTGTACAGAACTAAGCTGACATTAGACAGCAGACTTTTAGCAGCGAAGGAAGCTGGTAGCGGCTGGAGCACACAGAGGCAATCTATTGAAGTCTATGTCTTGGCACAAGTAAGAGGCAGTAAACAGGATGTAGATTTCAAATGACTGCGTCCTGAAGAGGTTAAATGATTCCACTAAAATTTGTTTTAGAGTACAGTAGGTATACTGGACATTTGACAATAGTCCCGATAGGATTGTGAGCTTGTCTTAGGTATAGTTAGTGACATTACTATGTATATCTTTCTTTCTCTTTCTCGTTCCCTATGTATAAAATTGTGTGTGTGTGTGTGTGTGTGTGTATGTGCCATGATCACTCAAAAACGCCTTGCCCAATTTCAACAAAACTTGGTATACAGATGCCTTACTGCCTGGGAAGATATGTTCTGGGGTCTCACAACCACCCTTGCACACCTGGGTGGAACCACAAACAGCCATTCAGATTTTACCCACTGAAGTCGATGGGAAATGTTACCCACTGAAGTCGATGGGAAAATGTAGGCGGCTTGCCATTCTCAGAGTAATTCTGGGCATACCCGGCTCGATTTTGCCGCTCAATTCTCCCGCCCGATCGATTCCCTGCTTGATTCCGCAGGCAAGTCTCTTATTTTCCGCTCGTTTTTCTTATTTTCCATTGTCCTCAATGTGGAATAAAGCGCGAAAAGATCTGACAGGTTGGAAATTATCTATCGAGCCATCTAAATGGCTCAGAATCGAGCCGTGTATTCCCAGCATAGAAAAAGAGTCCCCAACCTTGGCCCACTTGGTTATTTGGTGACTGAGGTTAAAAATTCAGAGAAAGTGGGTGGAACATAAAATAGCCTGTCATTTTAAATGGGAAAATGTTAACTGCAGCCATTCTAATGCTGGGAATACACAGTGAGATTTTTCAGCAGATTTACTGTCCGATCGATTTTCTAATCATTTTTCAAATCGATTTTCGTTCACTTCTATGAGAAATTGATCTGAAAAACGATCAAAAATCAGACCGGACATGTAGGAAATGATCTACCGAACCATCTATCTGCCAAAAATTCTCATGGTGTATTCCCAGCATTAGACTGTTAATGGCAGGGTTCTCAAACTTGGCACACTTGGTCACTGGCATTAATATTAGGGAAAGTGGGTGGAGCCCACAAAAGCCAAACAAAATTCACCTATCTATTTTCAAGGGGAACATTGAAATTGCTGCCATTTTTACACTGAGGCCTCAAACTTGCTACAGTCGTTTATTGGGTGACAGGGGTTCAAATTCAGAAAAGCAGGGAGAGCTTCAAACAGCTAATCCGATTTTATTATTTCAATGGGAAAAGTTAAACTGCTTTTATTCTCACATTATTGATACCAAAAAGAGCCCAGAGCTCACAAACTTGGTCATTTAGTGACTGTGTCAAAGTTAGAAAAAGTGGGCAGAGCTAAAAACCTCCAAATACAAACCCAAGCAACGCCGGGTCTTCAGCTAGTATAAAATAAGAGTAATGCAATAAGCAATTACACTAGTCCAATGCTTCACTATGTTGCATTCAAAGTCGAATGTACACAATACGATTCTTTGTGCGATTCGATTACGATTCTATTTATGATCCGATTAAATCAGACATGTCCAATCGGGATTCGATTCACCATTGTTTTGCAATGGCAAATAGAATTGAATTGAATCCCGATCGGACATGTCAGATTTAATCGGATCGTAAACAGAATCGTAATCGAATCTCACAAAGAATCGTATTGTGTAGATTGGGCTTTAGAAGTAATGAGAAGTGTTGCAGTTATGAGTATCCGGTGAAAAAGAATCACCTGTTGATGACTAGCAGAGTTTATATAACCATGAGAGGTATCTTAATGCATTAGGCCATCAGCTATTAATCACCCCCTAGAGCTGATAAACAAACTCAGAATGGGAGGAATAGAAATATGCAAGTCCTCATAAAGAAAAGACTGCTGTGAAAAAGTAAAAGGGGAAAAGCAAACACATTATCTAATGACAGGTAAATACAAGACAGAATAGAAAAAAAGAACTCATCATTAAACCCCTCTACTGAAAACAATGTAATGCAAGCTTAAATACACACATCTCCAAAGATATCTTATCAGTTTAAAAATGTGCATGCCTCAGATAATGCAGTAGAGACTGCTATCAGGTTTTCCTGTAAATTCCCTCACTTTACAGTAGGTGAAAATGACTGAAAATACTCTAGTAAAGGCCAGTTTTCAGACATGATTTCACACTAATTTAACCAGGGCTCAGGGCTGTGGAGTCAGAAGCAATTATTGAGTACCTGGAGCCAGAGTGGGAGTCGGCAACAGTGTATTCACTCTAGATATACAGTATTTAAATTGTAATAAAAAAAATTACAATAATGTAAAATGTCCTATTTAACAGAAAAACGTAAAACCTAGGTTCTCAACGTGTGGTACACGTACCCCAGGGGGGACTTCTGATGGTTTCAGGTGCTACTCGGGCTTGATGTACTTAACCAAGAATAACAAATTTAGAGTTTTAGAAAATGATAAATCTTATTTAAAAACACCAAATTAGTATTTTAGTTAATTAAAAGCATTAGTAAATGCTTGGAAATAGTTTAGAACCAATTATCATGTACTACGATTACGGTAAATATAGATTAGTCAAGGGGTACTTGTGATAATGTTTACTATGCTAGGGGGTACTTAGTGAGTACAGGGTTTTAAAAGGGGTACATACCAAAACATGTTGAGAAACACTGCTATAAAACAATCCTCTTCTGTAATAATTATACTCAGTGCTTAGTTGTTTGACTAATGGGAAGTATGGCTAAGCGCAGTCTGATTAGACACAGTTTCAGGCTGCTTACACACTAAGACGTTACAGGCGCACGTTAGTGCGCCTGTAACGCTCCCCCAACGCACAGCAATGTAACACAAGTGGGCTGTTCACACAGCCCACGTTGCGTTACATGTAACGCTGCATGTTCTCCAGAAAGTGCAGCATGCTACGGCGTTACAGCGGCTATAGCTGCGTTAGACTGTTTGCACATGCGCAGTGGGGGGCGGAGAGGAGGCGGGGAGAGCCAGCTACAGTAGCCGCGCACATGGCTACTTAATATTCACTGCACTGGCGGCCGCTGATTGGCCGGCGGGACCACGTGATGCGGAGTGTCTCGCTCCGCATCACGTGGTCCCGCTGGCCAATCAGCGCTACTCTGGGAGACATTATAGGAATCGAGCCGCCTAACGCGGCTCACTCTACCGTCCTCACTTGCAGCACCATACGTTGTGTTAGGTGCACGTTATGCGACCTTAACGTAGCACCTAACGCAACGTCTTGGTGTGCAAGTAGCCTTAATCCAGGTAACCGAACCTTACCAAAAGTGCTTTCAATTTTATTTAAGCCTTAATAAATTTAAACCAGTTCAACTATGTGTTAGCACAGGGGACAGGAACCTTTTTGGCTGAGAGAGCCATAAACACCACATATTTTAAAATGTATTTCCCTGAGAGCCATACAATATGTTTCAAACTGGGACAGTGCGCATGCGCAGCAGAGGGCTCACGTCCCTGTTGCTATGGTGATTGGTGATGTGTATACAGTTGGTCCACCGGGCAGTGGACGTGTCAGGCATGTCTTCAGCTTCTCTTGGGTATCAGTAACATCAGCAATTTTCCTCAGAGCCAGACAGGAGAAATAACAATTAACAGCTTGTACAATTAGCTAGCTGACTTGGGGGTTGAATAACGTTGTAGGACGAGATCCCTGCACGGGTCCAGAGTGGGACAATTGGAGCAACTATTAATTTTGGAAGGAGTGTAAGTAAGTTGGAAGTGCATGCTACAGCAGTAGCGTGCCTGCTTTGACAGTTTTACTTGCGCTGCCACACTAAGCTGCTCTCCCGAGCCATAGGTTCCCTACCCCTGTGTTAGCAGATGTAATAGCTTTCAGCTCAAGGACCTATTGCACTAGGACGGGTTTGTCTTATGGCCAGCAACGTCAGACCCACTGCTACCGATCATGGCACAACCTCCTTGTTCATAGTAGTTATGCCATGTCCTTTCCAATGGATGTCATAGATAGCATGCCCCCTTCCCTCTTTTTTGTTTTGCCAGTGGTTGGGGGGGGGGGGGGGGGCAGATGGGGGGGGGGTGTCTATTGAACAGAGCAAAGCAGTGGCAATACTTAAGGCCCATACCCACGGCACATTTTTTCACACAGAACATTTTTTTCACAATATCACACAACATCTTTTAACAAAAATGTGTTAAATTATGTATCACCCGAGGTAAACAGCCGACATGCTGGATTAAATCATGGAGGATCATTCTGATCCTCATTGACTTTCGTGTTATTTTGCTCCTGTAAATGACTGTTTACACAATCTTTTGTTTCCAACAATGCCAACGATGCTTGCAGATTCGGGCAGATGGATCGGAGAATGATCATTCGTCGGCAGAGATTCCCGATCCTTCTGGTGGCTGGTACATAGTTTTACTCTTACTTCCTGTCTGCAGGAAACAATGAAAATGGTAAACACAGGAGAGCATTTAAAATACAGAAAAGAAATCAAGAGGAAGGAGGTTTCCAGAATGGAACATATACACGAACGATGACCGGGGATTTCAGTCACCATTTCCAAGCCTGTCCAATCTGCTTCCGACCATTTTGAGCTTGGGATCAGTTGCTGCCAATCAATAGGCTGTATAATTTTTTTGTCTGATACAATCATTTACTTGATTGGACGTAGGATCTGAAGTGAAAATTGCATAGTGTGTTCAAGGCCTAACTTTTTATATCAAAAACCGACATTTGCTTTATTTCCTGAAAATAAGCTTTAATCTTGAATTAAAGATGTCATTTTGTTCACCAAAGAAAGTACTGCGCTACACAGGATTTACTTAACACACACTGTTAAATACTGGTAAGGCTTATGGCTCGTACACACTTATGTCTCGTACACATTCACAACTAATGTTGCACATCTGGGATCGGGACTTGATCCCCTCATGGTCAACGTCGCTGAGCCCTGCAGCACACACCCATGTCAGCTGTGTAGCGAACTACATGCTGTGTTGGTATGCGGTGGGTGGGGGAGAAGCACATGCGTGACATCACGTGGCGTTAGCGGTGCGAACAATGGGATTGGCATCACTGGAGTTTAGTAGATCCGTCCGGGGGATTGCTCGCAGATTGGGTGTCGGAGGTTACCGGGTGCCGTGTAAACACAACTGATTGTCGGCTGAGGCGGTGGTTATTGGATAAGTGGTAGGATCCATGGTAGATTGGATAAGTGGTAGGATCCATGGTAGATTGGATAAGTGGCAGGATCTATGGTAGATTGGATAAGTGGCAGGATCTATGGTAGATTGGATAAGTGGCAGGATCTATGGTAGATTGGATAAGTGGCAGGATCTATGGTAGATTGGATAAGTGGCAGGATCTATGGTAGATTGGATAAGTGGCAGGATCTATGGTAGATTGGATAAGTGGCAGGATCTATGGTAGATTGGATAAGTGGCAGGATCTATGGTAGATTGGATAAGTGGCAGGATCTATGGTAGATTGGATAAGTGGCAGGATCTATGGTAGATTGGATAAGTGGCAGGATCTATGGTAGATTGCATAAGTGATATGATCTATGGTAGATTGGATAAGTGGCAGGATCTATGGTAGACTGGATAAGTGGCAGGATCTATGGTAGATTGGATAAGTGGCAGGATCTATGGTAGATTGGATAAGTGGCAGGATCTATGGTAGATTGGATAAGTGGCAGGATCTGTGGTAGATTGGATAAGTGGCAGGATCTATGGTAGATTGGATAAGTGGCAGGATCTGTGGTAGATTGGATAAGTGGCAGGATCTATGGTAGATTGGATAAGTGGCAGGATCTATGGTAGATTGGATAAGTGGCAGAATTTATGGTAGATTGGATAAGTGGCAGGATCTATGGTAAATTGGATAAGTGATATGATCTATGGTAGATTGGATAAGTGGCAGGATCTATGGTAGACTGGATAAGTGGCAGGATCTATGGTAGATTGGATAAGTGGCAGGATCTGTGGTAGATTGGATAAGTGGCAGGATCTATGGTAGATTGGATAAGTGGCAGGATCTATGGTAGATTGGATAAGTGGCAGGATCTATGGTAGATTGGATAAGTGGCAGGATCTATGGTAGACTGGATAAGTGGCAGGATCTATGGTAGATTGGATAAGTGGCAGGAACTATGGTAGATTGGATAAGTGGCAGGAACTATGGTAGACTGGATAAGTGGCAGGATCTATGGTAGACTGGATAAGTGGCAGGATCTATGGTAGATTGGATAAGTGGCAGGATCTATGGTAGATTGGATAAGTGGCAGGATCTATGGTAGATTGGATAAGTGGCAGGATCTGTGGTAGATTGGATAAGTGGCAGGATCTGTGGTAGATTGGATAAGTGGCAGGATCTATGGTAGATTGGATAAGTGGCAGGATCCATGGTAGATTGGATAAGTGGCAGGATCTGTGGTAGATTGGATAAGTGGCAGGATCTGTGGTAGATTGGATAAGTGGCAGGATCTATGGTAGATTGGATAAGTGGCAGGATCTATGGTAGATTGGATAAGTGGCAGGATCTATGGTAGATTGGATAAGTGGCAGGATCTATGGTAGATTGGATAAGTGGCAGGATCTATGGTAGATTGGATAAGTGGCAGGATCTATGGTAGATTGGATAAGTGGCAGGATCTATGGTAGATTGGATAAGTGGCAGGATCTATGGTAGATTGGATAAGTGATAGGATCTATGGTAGATTGGATAAGTGGCAGGAACTATGGTAGATTGGATAAGTGGTAGGATCTATGGTAGATTGGATAAGTGGTAGGATCTATGGTAGATTGGATAAGTGGCAGGATCTGTGGTAGATTGGATAAGTGGCAGGATCTATGGTAGATTGGATAAGTGGCAGGATCTATGGTAGATTGGATAAGTGGTAGGATCTGTGGTAGATTGGATAAGTGGCAGGATCTATGGTAGATTGGATAAGTGGCAGGATCTATGGTAGATTGGGTAAGTGGCAGGATCTATGGTAGATTGGATAAGTGGCAGGATCTATGGTAGACTGGATAAGTGGCAGGATCTATGGTAGATTGGATAAGTGATAGGATCTATGGTAGATTGGATAAGTGGCAGGATCTATGGTAGATTGCATAAAGGTAGCCATACATCTAGCGATATATGGGCAGATTCAATCAAGACAAATTTCTAATCTAACCTGACAAGAGAGAGATCTGTCAGCTGCCCATATACCACAGGCAGAATACCAATGAATTTCATGCTGAAATTGATCCAGAATCGGCCTTGTGCACTGCATCCACTGCTCCAACGCTGTACCCCAATGAGAAATGCCCCCCTTTCCCCGTACCCATGGTAAAAGTATACATTACTTGCCCGCAGCCTGCACTTGTCCCTTCGCTGGTTCCAGGATTCCTTCTCTGCATACATGCGCGCCCCATGTGGTTTCTTAGTAAGGGTGTACGTGTGTGATTGTGTGACATCACACATGCACCCTTACTAGGAAACCGCTTGGGGCAAGCGTGTAAAGACAGGGGAATGCGGCCAGAGCAGCGGAGGGACAAGTGCAGGCCGCGGACAGGTAATGTATACCCCTTTTATTAGGCGACAGCATCAGTGTTTTTGTCATGACCAATCATCGCAAAATTGTACGCCGCTCCCATCGTGCACCCGATCGAGCAAGTCGGCCATACATCTTGCAGCATGTGCGATCGACAATGCGACCAATTTTCATTCCGAAATTGGTTACATTGTCAGTCGGGCATGCACTTAGCAGCACCGATTTTCATCCAATTCGATCATAATCAAATCAGATGGTCGAACGGCCGCCAAGTCGCCTGATGTATGGCCACCTTAAGTGCTAGGATCTATAGAAGATTCCATAACAAAGGGAACTATTAGGACATTTTGTTCTCAGAACAACCCATGACTGTGAAAAACAGAGTAGCATTACAGCTCTGCCTACATGAAAAACTGGTGCCTTGATAAGTAGGGGATGTTGTGTTCTCCTTTGTATATTTGAAGACTTAATTTCCAATTTTAATTGAAGAGTGCAGTTAAACTTGTCATAAGAAGGTCTCTGCTTTATCTGTGCATCAGAGAGCTTGAAGGTACAATTCAGTGGGTCTACTGTACAAATACACATTCTTCCTGTAAAGCAAACTACTTTCATAGGATGCAGAGGAAGCGGGTAGTATCACCACGCCACTCCATCACAGTGGGTGGTTTGTGCAGAGACACTCTGGGTGTAGACTGCAGACAGAAAATGCCACTGGAATCAAAACAAAAAGCTTTATTAGAGAGCTGGATAGTGCTGCTGAATTACAGCTTCTCTTACACATGGTTCTGGCACTGAAGTAAAAGGAAGCTTATTTAGAGAAAATTCCAACATGCATTCACTTCCTGCCACAGCAGCCCAGCGGCTTCCGACTGTGATGTGTCATGTGCATGTAGCATGCACATAGCTACGGCATACCAGAATCATGAGCTCAACTGCTGTCTCACAGCTGTTCCTTATCTGTTCACGTTTATGTGGCAATCCTTCAAGAGCAAAGAAGGGCAAATACGACTGTGATCTCTTTCTATCAACAAGGTCAAACTTCCTAAACTTTCCAACTACTATCACATCACAGGCAGAAAATGGGATAACAAACCCATCACAGTGATACAGCAAAATGTCTATGACACCAGACAGCTGTTCCGATGATGTAAAGTACACATGCCCTCGGGAGCCTTATTTCAAGCTACAATGGGAAGGATGCATAAAAGGGCATATCCCTGCACAACAGAAAAGGACAGCTGTAGTTTTTAGAGTAAAGAGACTGGCATGTGGCTCCTTAAAGAGGAACTCCAGTGAAAATAATGTAATAAAAAGTACTTCCTTTTTACAATATTTATGTATAAATGATTTAGTCAGCGTTTGCCCATTGTAAAATCTTTTAAATCCCTGATTTACATTCTGACATTTATTACATGGTGACATTTTTTACTGTTGGCAGGTGATGTAGCTGCTGCATGCTTTTTTGGCAGTTGGAAACAGCTATTTCCCACAATGCAACAAGGTTCACAGACAGGAAACTGCCAGGAGTACCATGGTCCTCAGAGTTTCTTGTGGGAGGGGTTTCACCACAATATCAGTCATACAGCGCCCCCTGATGGTCTGTTTGTGAAAAGGAATCGATTTCTTATGTAAAAGGGGGTATCAGCTACTGATTGGGATAAAGTTCAATTCTTGGCCAGAG
Organism: Hyperolius riggenbachi; assembly: GCF_040937935.1. Taxonomy (NCBI): domain Eukaryota; kingdom Metazoa; phylum Chordata; class Amphibia; order Anura; family Hyperoliidae; genus Hyperolius; species Hyperolius riggenbachi. The sequence goes on from NC_090646.1 coordinate 174,236,998, forward strand.
TTTCTCTTTAATAAATTTATGGATTTAAAGTGGCATGAAAATCAGCATTTCTTCTTTGCTCTCAACGAATATTTACAGCATAAAATCTACTACCACAAAAACATTTGTAGCAGAACACTATTGAAGCCGTTAAACACAGCTCTTTATTCTTCAGTGGAAAGCTTCCAAAGAGATAATAACATTATCATTTGCTTACATTTCTTTGTCAGATACATTTAGTAAACATTAGCAATCTGTCAAAACTGAGCTGCACTGAGCTGAGAAGCAGAGAGAGCTGAGATGTGATCACTAGATTTTAATATATAAATACAGCAGCTATGCAATGGCAGCTTTCAGAGCAGATAAACTGTACTTTGGGAATTTGTAAACAAACAATATTAATCATGCACAAAAGCAAATGCTATAACTAAATGGGTAATACAAAGTAGGAAAACTCATTTTTATTGAATGTTATGCCAGAGTTTTATCCCACTTCAACTATTTTACGCCCTGTTTTGACGGCTATCTGGCTGCCGGGGCGTAGATTTCAATACACAGAAGCTGTGCATTCTCGCCAATTTCGTTGCTCCCGATGATCACCCTGCTGTCTCCCCATCGCAGCTCACTCGCTCTGCCGTCTCTATAACGGCAGAGCCCTGTGGGCGGGTCAGGAGCCAATTTTATTGGTTTCTGACCCTGTCTATAAATGTAATATATACATTGATAGGCAGGGTTAGGAGCCAGTGAAAGCAGCTCCTGACCGGCTCACAGGAACTCTGCCATAGAGACGGCAGAGTGGGTAGCTGAGGTTCCCGGCGTGCAGCGCGGACGGCTATTGCAGCGGGTATGTGCGGTGATTGGTCGCTATTCGTTGTGATTCTGCAGTTTCTTGTACCAGTGGTCTCTGGTCCGTAAGGGGGCAGAGACTGCTGGTACTTAAAGAGGAGCTGTCAGCCATACTATCTCAGGAAAAACAAAACAAATATATAAGTAGATAAATACTTGCTCTACTGTCCACGTTATGATTCCTGTGAATTTTATAAAGGAAAAGCAGAGAATCCTATTCTAGACAGATTCCATATTTACTGTGGCTATTTTGAAACCAGTCCTGATGTAATATCCACCCGTTGTCTCCTCTGCCTGATTTGCCTGCCCTTTACTATAGAAAGTACTATAGAAAGAGAGCAACAAAGGTGTGGGAGGGGAAAACAGGAGGGAAAGAGGCTTCAGCCAATCAGGCTGCATTAGTTAAGTCTAAGGGGAAGTAGAGAAGCAAAAAAAAAAAAAAAAAAAAGACAACCCAGCATGCCTTGCAACTTTTTCTTTTGTGTACCAAATTTTCTGTGTACCAAATATGAGTCATGTAAACTGGGGAATGATCATTTATCAACAAGAAAAGTAATAGGGATTTTAACGTTTGGATTGCCTGATTAGCATCCTCATTACTTGTTTACCAGATAAAAATAAAGAATTGATTTTTGATTTTATGCCCGACAGTTACTCTTTAAGTGGTTAAATTACACTAGCTAGGCTTCCTTTTGTTAAAAAAAAGGTTATATAGCTGTCATTTTGCTTATCTAGCTATAATGAATTTACTTCTGTAAATGACCTGCTATTTTCATCTCTACCTTCTCTCCAACTAATAAATCAAGGCTTACATGTGAACCCTGGCTGCCACCGAAACACTTTAAACAAGTGAGTTTCATATCAAATCTAACAAAGGGTTTTCACCATTTTTTAATTGTGTTATAGGAGGCATAGACAGTTCGTTTTAAGCGCCGGATCGAGCCAACGGCTCTATGCCGGCACATCCCCGCTCGTCCGCGCGGGTCGAGCGGCATGATCGGGCCAGCTGAATATTATCAGCTGGCCCGATCAGCTGGTCGATACACGGTACAGAAACGTACCGTGTATTCCCAGCATTACAGGTTACTGTAGCCAGCATCTAAAAGAAATAAAGCACATTTACCCTAAAACAAACAGTAGTATTAGCCTGACAGGAGTCCAATCCCTCCCTGACTCAATACAAAACCAATGATTATTTTTGGTTGCAGTTGAGCTGTTGCTGTACAGGAGATAAAAATGTATATATAACTTGAAAACTGAGAAGACGTGTGTCAGAAACACATGCAGATTAGGAAAAGGGAAGTTCTGGTCAGTAGAGGAACTAGCTGACAATTCAAAAGAAAGCAAATGAAGCATTATTTTACTGAAGTGGTGGTGACAAAAATCCTTTGTAGTGAAGACGAGAAAAAAAAAATGGAACACATACCTTATAAGGTAAAAGCCAGAGAATTCTACTTTAAATAAAAAATAGAAACTACAATACAATAGACATTGTACACCCTTTACTTTCATTAACCAGACCCAACATATCCTAAAGGGCTGATTTACACCAAGATCGCTTTTAGGGCCCATTCACATGGGTGCTAAATGACAGGCCAAGGCATTTATTTATTGTATTTATAAAGCGCCAACATTTGTCATTTAAAGGGATACTGTAGGGGGGTCGGGGGAAAATGAGCTGAACTTACCCGGGGCTTCTAATGGTCCCCCGCAGACATCCTGTGTTGGCGCAGCCACTCCCCAATGCTCCGGCCCCGCCTCCGGTTCACTTCTGGAATTTCTGACTTTAAAGTCAGAAAACCACTGCGCCTGCGTTGCCGTGTCCTCGCTCCCGCTGATGTCACCAGGATTGTACTGCGCAGACACAGACCATACTGCAGGTGCAATGGTTTTTTACTGACTTTAAAGTCAGAAATTCCAGAAGTGAACCGGAGGCGGGGCAGGAGCATCGGTGAGCGGCTGCGCGGGCACAGGATGTCTGCGGGGGACCATTAGAAGCCCCGGGTAAGTTCAGCTCATTTTCCCCCGACCCCCCTACAGTATACCTTTAAGCATTGTCCATTCAACTGTTCCCCTGCGGAGGTTAAAAATTACGCACGCTGGGAAGCGAATACCGGAAGATCTCATATGCTTGCAGAAAAGCCTTTGAAGCAAAAGTCCGTCAGTGCTTTCCAGTGTTTTGAAAAGTGCTTAGACAATGAAATCCTATTGGCCATTTCACATCAGAGAGAATTGTTTTTAATTACGGTAAGTTCCAAAAGAGCTGCATGTAGCATTTTTGGAGTCAAGAAAAAGCGCAATCAAAATGGTTTCAAAATCACAATAAAATCGCACAAGCAGCAGGGATCCAATTCCAGTGGCCACTACACCCTGTAGGGTGTCACCAATTATCTCTGCTTTCCACATGGAGCCTCTGACTAGCCATGGACAGCCTCCAGTGTGGTCATGTGATGTACCACCACCACCCTCTCCACATGAACAAAACCGATCCGTGTTCACTTTACAGTGGAGAGTCCATGCAAGACATTACTTGGCAACAAGGCTTGCAGTAAGAAGAGTCAGCAGGATAAAAATGAACTAACTCATAACTACAAGAGTCTTGCTGACATTACGTGGAAAGAAACTTGCTAGCGGTTGCAGAAATTCTGAGAACATAGGGGAACTTCCAAGCTTTGGGAAGCTGTGATATTCTGAGTTCCTCTTCTGCTGATCCACCTCAATCGCTTCCCATTTCTCTGACACGCTTCAGTCAGGAGTCAGCCTTGAGGCCTTCCCCTAATCTCCACTGACCTCTTCATATCAAAGTGACATGTCCATTTCTCATATGCCCTCCTGCTGAAGGCTCTACAGTACTGTCTGATACACCTTTACCCTCTGCTGCCATTCTCTGCGTGACATCTCCTCAGAAGCTTAGAAAATCCAGTCTCCAGAAAAAGCACTCCCACTCCTTTCTGTTCAGCTGGTGGCTTCCTGCAGAGTCTTCTACTCTTCCAGTAAGCAGCAACTATATTACTCATGTATTCTGGCTTCCAACCTTCTCCCCTAATAAATTACAGACCAGTTCTCTGTGGGTCGATTTAGTGTGTGTGTGTGTGTGTGTGTGTGTGTGTGTGTGCGTGTGTGTGCGTGTGTGTGCGTGTGTGTGCGTGTGTGTGCGTGTGTGTGCGTGTGTGTGCGTGTGTGTGCGTGTGTGTGTGTGTGTGTGTGTGTGTGTGTGTGTGTGTGTGTTTTTGACTGTCGTATGTAAAATTGCATAAAGCTGCACACCAGGCAAAGCTAGATACATAACTGAAACACAATCAATCTAATATGTTTTAAGATGGCCATACATCGAATGATTTTGCGGCCTGATTGACCAAGCGATTCAATAATTTGATCAAATTGGATGAAAATCTGTGCTGCAACAAGCATACCCAATCGATATTTGACCAATGCACTGATCGTACATGCTGGAAAGATCTCAGTTGCAAGTGCTCCATCGCATGCATGGCACAGTTCAATATTGCGACGATCAACAAATGAGATGGGTGGTGCCTACCGCCGCCAAGTGTACATACCCCCAACACGCTGTGGTGTATGGGCAGGCAACAGATTTCTCTCCGATCAGAAAGAGATCTGTCGCTTGGTCACTTGGCACCTTCAGTTACCGCTACATTCTTAATACTATCGAGCCATTGCTATGATTCTGACAGATTACACAGAACAACAAGTATATTGGTCTGTTCTCTCTCCTTTCTCCTATCTGTAGCTGGGGAAACCAGCATGGACAAGGTACCGATCTTAGCTGGAGGAGTTGATTGTAGGGAAGAATGCTTCAAGTATCACACACAAGATTTTTGTGCCAAGTTAAAGAGACACTGATATAATGAATTGGTTGTGTACTATGAATAATTACTAGAAGATTAGCAGCAAAGAAAACATGCTCATACTTTTATTTTCAGGTATATAGTGTTTTTTCTAACATTGCATTATTCTATAATATGTGCAGATTACACAACACTCAGCATTCAAAATGATTCTTTCAAAGCAGTCTGTGAAGCAATGACCTCTCCTCTAGCAGAATAAAAGTAAACAGTTCACTTACAGTTGAGATAATAAAAGTCAGATAACAGCCCTCTCCACGACTAACTTAGTCGGAGAGCTTAAAGGGATACTTAAGTCTGGGCAGTTAAACTCATTTTTTTGCCCAGACTTAAGTATCCCTTTAATGGCTTGTTTGCATAGAGATAACAACTGGAGTTTCTCAACTCTTCCTGTACTGGAAACAATTAGACTGATGTATCTGATCTTAATGTTTTATTTCTTAGCTGTACTACACATACAAATCATAATATCATAATTTTTTTTTCGCTTCAGTGTCTCTTTAAATGCAAATGCATGTTGGGGGGGCTAGGAAGGTACAGCCAGGGAACACGGGCTCCAATACCAGTCCAAATGGCTTTCCAAAAAGGTGGGTGGGGTTTGGGTTCCATGCAGCGGGAGCACACCCCTTATCCCAATGTCAAAAACATGCCCTCCTCCATGTGTCCTGTCCCTGATACAGGGAGGGGGCCTAATAAGGATATTCAGAGAGGTTTTTTTAGTTGAAATACAGAGCAATAATCCATGTCTATTTTCTGAAGTCCCATTCTTCAGTAGTTCTGTTATCCTGCTTCCAGAATGCTGTACCCACCATACTCTACTGTTGCATGTCCACCGAACACCAGCAGCTTTAGCATCTGCATAACTAAATTTCTGAGTTTCATATTGGTCTATTCATCTGATTCCATGGAAAGTTATCTGCTCCCCCACTATTCACATGCTGTACATTGGTCCAGCATTTGAACATGAAGGAGAAAAAAATAAGGCTTGGCAGGTATCATGCTTTAGGACCACCAAACACATGCATATCGTAGGTTTCATAAACAGCCAGTGCGATGCCCGGTGATGAATAGGAATACTTGGCTAGATACTCGATTTAGTGAAGTCACGTGCATCTACTGCTTAAAGGGATACTGTAGGGGGGTCGGGGGAAAATGAGCTGAACTTACCCGGGGCTTCTAATGGTCCCCCGCAGACATCCTGTGTTGGCGCAGCCACTCACCAATGCTCCGGCCCCGCCTCTGGTTCACTTCTGGAATTTCTGACTTTAAAGTCAGAAAACTACTGCGCCTGCGTTGCTGTGTCCTTGTTTCCGCTGATGTCACCAGGAGTGTACTGCGCAGACACAGACTATACTGGGCCTGCGCTGTGCGCTCTTGATGACATCAGCGGGATCGAGGACACGGCAACGCAGGCGCAGTGGTTTTCTGACTTTAAAGTCAGAAATTCCAGAAGTGAACGGAAGGCGGGGCCGGAGCATTGGTGAGTGGCTGCGCGGGCACAGGATGTCTGCGGGGGACCATTAGAAGCCCCGGGTAAGTTCAGCTCATTTTCTCCCGACCCCCTACAGTATCCCTTTAACTGACAACATATGGAGCAACACGAGGATTGCTGTATTAAGCCAAAAGACCACAATGTAGATTAGGTCCCAATCCCCATCGGAGAACTTTAATTCAAATAGTAAGGCCGAGAAACATTATCAGGTCCTTCTACTGTGTTTTTGTTTTTTTGTTTTTTTACACTCAATTCATTAAAGGACCACTATCGCAAAAAAAAGTAAGCAGTTAAAATCTGACAGAACCGACAGGTTTTGGGCCAGTCCATCTCCTCATGGGGCATTCTTAGGGTTTTCTTTGTTTTCATCGGTATTTCCTGAACAGCAGCTTAACAGAGATTCTGATGGTTGTGTCAGATTTTACTGCCTATTTTTTTCGCAATAGTGGTCCTGTAATAAATACATAGATAAAAATAACTGCAATCAGAAATTGGCCGCCACAGAAACTGTTATTTTCAGCAAAGCACTCTATTGCGCAGTAAAGGTTTTCATATTGAAAGTACAACTGTTATTCTTAAGGGCATAAATCCAGCATAACAGAAATGCTCAGCTCTGACTGTATGGTTAAAATACAGAGAATGGTGTGTGTTGTATCATACTGTAGGGATGCTAATTATAGCACAGCTTATATAGGCAGGCCATTTTCCAGTGAGGTAACTGTGTGTGGCTGGACATTCCATGTGCTTTAGACATGTATTTGCACACATGTACCAGCTCTATTTAATGGACTCATTTAAACCCTCAATGTCCATGTTAAATGTTGAGTCTTTTTCCTTTCGTGATTCACTTACTGTAATTTGCTGATGAGTCACACTGCAATGGGAAGTGATTCATGTTTGCTTAAACAACACATATGTGATTTGAACACCACAGGAGGAACATTACCTATGCCACATTAAAATAGGAGGATGTGACTGTCTTTCAGGGGGATGGGCATGACTTTTCAAAAGCAAATAGAAAATGAAGCAAATGAGAATTTAGTCATCACAACAGAAAATACATTTAATAATAATTTATTCAGCACAATGCAATTCAACAATTCATAAAGAAATACAGGTAGTCCCCGGTTAAAGTACGAGATAGGGACTGTAGGTTCGTCCTTAACCTCTCAAGTCGGAACATTGTGCCATCCCTGTCCCCTGTACCTCCTCTGTGCCCCCCTGTGCCTCCAGTGTCTCCATCTGTCTCACCTCTGCCCCCTGTACCGGCTTATACAAGTTTAAAAGCTATTTTCTCTTTGAATTTTTCAAAATCGATTTTCTCAAAAACTACGAAGTTTTAAATCAGGATGATACCATTTATTGGCTAACTACAAATGAATAAGAATGAACAAGCTTTCGGCCTTGCAGCCTTCGTCAGGTTTACATCCTGTTAGTTTGCAAGCTGGTGGTACAGACAGCTTATATACATGCAACATCAAAAGGGAAAATCCAATTTGAAACATTTTTTTTTTACTTGTTCCCATGGAAACACAGAATCCATGCCGTTCGTTTCGGCGGGTAATTCATAAGTCGGGCGTTCGTAAGTCGGGGACTACCTGTATATAACACTAGTGGATCCCCGATTTCAAACACTGGCTAGATTTTTTTTAACAAGTACAATTTTGCTGAACAGATCATAGCTATGTCGGAAAGTCTGTATTCCAAACCTGTCACTCATCTCAGAAGTACCATTATATATTACTAGCTGATGACGCTGCCCCGGTATGTATTTGGCTGGTGTTGGCTCCGCCCACTTTTTCTAACCCTAAAGGTGGCCACTAACGGTCCAATTTCTAGCGAAAAATCGTTGAGCGATCAGAAATTCTGATCAGATTGGTTGTAAATAATCTCCATTGGTGGACACAATCTATTATGAACGAGTGCAAAAAACGTCGTCCGAATGAATTTTCGTTGAACCAAAATTTGGATTTTCTTGTTGGTTGTGATAGATACAAAGCAAAGATTGGTTCGTTGATGGTGTAGTGAAAGATGTATTACAATATTTCACTTCCGATCAGAATTTCTGATCGCTCAAATGATTTTTCGCTAGAAATTGGACCGTTAGTGGCCAGCTTAACACACAATTACTCAATGACCTAGTTTGTAAACTTTGGCATCAATAATTGGCATTGAAATGAAACAGATCTGATTAGCTGTTTGTGGCTCCACCTCCTTTTCTGAATTTGAACCCCAGTCACCCAATGACCAACTGTACCAGGTTTCAGGCGTAACAGTGCAAAAATGGCACCAATTAAATATTACTCTTGAAAATCAATAGGTGAATTTTGGCTTTTGTAGGCTCCACCCACTTTTCTGAATATTAATCCCAGTCACCCGGTGACCAACTGTGCACAGTTAAGAACCCTACCAATAACAGTGTAAGAATGGCTGCGGTTTATGTTCTCCCAGTGAAATTTGTATTTGTCTCCGTCCACTTGTTGGTTATGGGGATACAAAGTATCCTATATGTTATTCCAGGTAAAGTACTGTGTGTGTGCCAAATTTCATTCAAATTTGTTCAGCCATTGGTGCATGATAAGCAAACAGCCAAACTTTTGCAGTTAAAATATTAGTGAAATGCAATAATATTGTATAGTGCTTTGCTCCTGTCAGACTCAAGCGATTGAGAGCTGCAGCCACTAAGGGTGCGCTCAATGGGTCACCTTGGATCATTGGGGAGTATTGCCCAATGACTCCTTACTGACTAGGAACTGGCCCCATTGTACACCTACTGTATATGGTCATTCCCTAGCTGGCATCGCATGTCCTTTATGGTATAGTGTAGGCAAGGCACACTGAAGTAAACGCTGCTCATGTTTTGTAAGCTGTGCTGTATGATCTCCATTACTGTTTTCTGTGTTAGGAACAGGGCTGCGGAGTCGGAGTCGTGGAGTCGGGCAATTTTGGGTGCCTGGAGTCGGAGTCGGGAAAAAATGCACCGACTCCGACTCCTAATGAATTTGTAACTGTAATTAAAATAGAAAATATGATAAAATGTTCTATTTCTCAGATAATAGTCATTAAAAATAATGTATATATACAGTAATAGCTGTGCTTAGTCCAAAAAAATGAAATAAACTAATCAAAATTAGTTACTTGTGCTGCTTCAATAAAGCAGTCCCCGTATTTTTAAGGTCAGATATACATATCTGATTGTGACTGTATATATGATGTGTACACAGGAATCTCTTATATATACTAAATAACATCTATGCTGTAAGAATAAAGCATGATGTGTAGCTGTGTCACTAATAGAGATGGTCAACGAGATGGAAATAATTCTGCATTGATGCCGATTTATGCAAATGTATGCACTCCCTTTGCTGATGAAATCAAATAATTTGATATGTTGTTAAAATTTGGTTTGGTGACTACAAATTAAAGGGTAACTGAGACGGATGAAAAGTAAAGTTTTATACATACCTGGGGCTTCCTCCAGCCCCCTTCAGGCTAATCAGTCCCTCGCTGTCCTCCACCACCCGGATCTTCCGCTATGAGTCCTGGTAATTCAGCCAGTCAGCGCTGTCCGGCCGCATGCCGCTCCCACAGCCAGGAACATTCTGCACCTGCGCAATAGTGCTGCACAGGTGTAGTACGCTCCTGGCGGCGGAGTGTGTGCATGCGCACTACGCCCGACTGGCTCAAGTACCTGGACTCATAGCAGAAGATCCAGGTGGTGGAGGAGGAAAACGAGGGACTGATTATCCTGAAGGCGGCTGGAGGAAGCCCCAGGTATGTATAAAACTTTAATTTCATCTGTCTCAGGTTTACTTTGTTACACAGTAGTACTATACTCTACATATGCACTCCCCACAGAGCTGCAGGGAATCTACTGAGAATGCTGTGCACATTGAACACAGAGGTGTTGTCTGTTTACAATCTCCTCATTCCCCTGCAGAGTACCTGCACATCATTCTTACATGTACCCACACTTACATTGCCTAGGGCCTGATAGATGTTCTTTGTTCCGGTTTGTACCTTTTACAAGTACTCTTACCAAGGACTAGTTTTAGTCTAAAGGGAATAAATATAGTAGTCTACATATCCTTCTCACTTCAGTTGTCTTGTAAAATTCCTAAGCATTGGCAGTTAAGAGACGAATTTCATGTTACATACTTTTAATCAACAAAATTGTAATATGCAAATTAGAGGAGTCGGAGTCGAGGAGTCGGAGTCGGAGTCGGTGGAATCCTAAACTGAGGAGTCGGAGTCGGTGGATTTTTGGACCGACTCCACAGCCCTGGTTAGGAATAATGAGTACCTAAATATTTAGTAGTACCAAATACACTACCTCAGTTAGCATAAAAAAAAAGTAAAACATACGTTTTTGGGCTTTTTTCCTTTTCTATTTTTTACAAAAACACCAATACACAGTAAATAAAATGCAGTTACAGCAGCCTACAACTGCAGCAACTAGCACCTCCTAGTAATCCAAAAGCACATTAGATCGTATAGTAGCATTTATCATATCATACAATGAGATTTGGTTTTGTACCTAGTCCAGCTGTGCCCTCCCTGATGCCCACCCCCCTTGGCTCCTATATCACTACTCCCCATGTTTCAACCCATATTGAGTTAGGCCCGGTTCACATTAGCGTTCGCTATCCGGATTTTCCGGATCTGATCCGGACCGCATACTGTACAAAGGAACGTACGTTCCGCATAGCAATGTAAAGTCTATGCGGACGTTCACACATGTCCGTTCCGTACAGTACGGAGCTGGATCGGATCCGGACTCCGGACTCTTTTCCAACATGCGCTATTTTTTGGGTCCGAATCTCCGGCCCACGCACCCGGACCGGAGCCGGACCTGAGCCTGACAGCACCATCAGGAACACAGAAACCAATGGGGAACGGAAGGCACAGAACACACTGCCTACAAAAACCTGACGTTCTACCCCACTTCCTATGCGTATCCAAGCGGCCATTTCGGATGGGGACACATGGGCCAAGCATGTCTGGAGTGGAGCAGCAATGACAGACGTGCTGGAGCTGTTTGGCAGAATGTCGGAGGTGGAGGTGAGGCCTACAGCCGAGGAACCTGATTCTACAGGTGCACCAGGTGCACCTTCTGCTGACCCCAACATTTTTTTTTTAAATTTCGCTATTTTTTGCCCACGGATCCGGATGGCAGCCTGATGCATGCCTGATACAAACGGACCGGATCCGGATCGGAACCGTACGGTTCTGATCAGGATCAGGTCAGGATCCGATCAGGATCCGGTCCGTTTATTTGCCAAAACGCAATTGTGAACGGGGCCTTAGCCAGCAAGTCCAAAACTTTTTGAAATATTTTCTGGCAATTTCTTAATATAGACACGTTTAATGCACCGCAGGTCCCTGTGGACACATGAAATCCACTCTGACTTAGGTCTCTTTAACATCAGAGCTCATTTCCTGCATTTTGGCGCAAAGTCAATCCTTTGCGTTAACCAAGGTAAAATGAAAGTCTATAGACTTTAATTTTACCTTTCTCATCCGGCGCTGCGTTTTGGTACGGTTCAACGCACACTGGAGCCTTTAATCGTCCGGAGCTGGCGTTTTCCCATCGGGTGAATTAGAACTACCATAGAAGTTCCAGTCAGTACCTGACACCATCACTAATCAGCGTTGCACCGCAACATCGCAATGTCCACACTGCAGATCATAACGCTTGCAGGAAATCGGCTCCTGCAAGCGTTATGTAATGTAAAAAAAGCCAGAGTAGGGCCCACAGACTAATTACACCTTATAATGATCATTTTACGTGCATAAGCCACGACTGTTCTAAACACCATCATCTTAGGGGTTGAAAGAGTCTCCTTTCCCAGATAAACCAGCAATAGAGTCCCTTGCAGAAAAAAACCTACTGCAGCACTGCATGAATAGAGACCAGCACCTCTGTACCCTCATTCCCAAACTACATGAAAGAAATCAGCCTCAGCCAGCCCACATCCTCCAGAAGCTAATGGGTTTATTTTCCACCAGTTTAGGGGGACAAATGTATGCCAAATTCAACCTGGAAACCAGAAAATAAAACCACAAAACTATGAGAACTGCAAATATCAAGTTTTAATGAGCTTATCTCTGCAGTAACATCATCAGGGAGGATACAAACACTGTAAATTAAATATGAAGACGGCAAACAACGGCTGAACTTACAGTTACTGTGCTGTTGTAGAATGTGTGACAAAGCGGCCCAATCCACACACAAAGAAAGCATTCAGGAAAAATCATGCTGCAAAGCACACCAAGCCATCAGATCTGCCACGGTTCTAGTGTGGCTCATGAAAACAAGGCACACATGTGACTGAGGACTAACAAATGCATTTATTAAGGAAGAGAACTGTAAAATGGTGGAGCCGATTTCAGCTAACAGAAGAGCATTGAAAAAACAGTAATAAATGAATTCCAAGCATCTTCTAAGTGTGACTGCACTTTACACATCACTTCTGCCTTTTTCAAAATGTGTGAATGCATTTTATCACCAGTTTCAAACTAACAGGTTCAAATCGAAATGAAGGTTACAATTAAAGCTAGACGGCAGGCCTAGTGTTGATGAGTTTTACCTGTCAAAGCTGTCATTTTCTGTAGTGTAGTGGGTGTGCAGCCTCCTCCCCGCCAGGAGACTCACCCCTCTAGAATCCCTTTCAAAAACATCTGTTAGCTCCAAGCTTTGAAATCTCACTTTTTCAGACAGGCAAAGTACCCACGGCTAGATGAATCGGGGATATACGCCGACCAACGTTCGTTCTTCGATACAACTGGCCAAATCTATAAGCAATGTTTGCGCCCCCAGAATAAAACAATTACGTAAACGATTGATTACAAATTGTGGGAACCACTGTAAAAGTCTTTGCCGATCGTAACCATCGCTCATAGACAGGTGTCAATCTACCCTACCTCCTCATGGGTCTGTTGATCTTATCAATTTAGCCAGGATGCCTGGGAAAGCCTCCGCAGTAACAGTTAAGGCATCTGATTACATTTATGTTTGCTAAAGAATGTTTCTCCTCTGCATGTCAGTGTATATAAGCTTTGTTTTTCAGTGTTTGTCAGGAATCAGTCCGACGAAGGCTTTTAATAAGCCGAAAGCTCACTGTTAATCTATCTCTAAGTTAGCCAATAAATGGTATGGATCCTGATTCAAAACTTCTTGCTTTTACTCATGGCTAACACGGTAAAACATCTAAAGATACAAAAAAATGACCGGCACACCAAGCTAGTGAATTGCTTAAATCTTGTGTTTATATGATATAATCGTCAATGAACAGGATGGTCACAAAGTACAGTGGGCTGTGGACAACAAATCACAGCCCAATAAATGTACACTCTATTAGTGGTAACAATAATGGTACAAAGCTGAACAACAAAGACAAGTACAAGACGTGGATGGTTACATAAAAAACATGCAATCACTACATGAGATCAGCAACAGCTGTGAAACGCATATAGAGCTAGTGCTGGGAGCAAACAGTATATCCGATCGGGCTAGTGAATCTACCCAGTAAGGCTCTGAGCTTCTGTCAGCGTTTCAGAAAATAGTGTAGTAATCAGCAGAAGGAATGTCCATATTTACCCTAGATCTGTTGATCTTATCAATTTAGCCAGGATGCCTGGGAAAGCCTCCGCAGTAACAGTTAAGGCATCTGATTACATTTATGTTTGCTAAAGAATGTTTCTCCTCTGCATGTCAGTGTATATAAGCTTTGTTTTTCAGTGTTTGTCAGGAATCAGTCCGACGAAGGCTTTTAATAAGCCGAAAGCTCACTGTTAATCTATCTCTAAGTTAGCCAATAAATGGTATGGATCCTGATTCAAAACTTCTTGCTTTTACTCATGGCTAACACGGTACAACACTCTACTGCTTCCTCATGGATCTAAATGGTGAGGGAAACCTTCAAGGGACTTCAAGCACCTTTCATGGGCATACCTTTAAGCTAGACGACTTCCAACAAAAGTCGTGCTATGACCCCTCTGGAGGAGCTTCTTGCAATGGCCATGCATGTCACTTCCTCTTCCTGCTTCATTCAGTGATGCACTTATGCGTTATAACATAGCCAAGATGGCAGCCTCGATTTTTAAATTGAAAACAAACTATTTGGTGTAGAACGGCGATTAAGTACTTTGCAATACTGGTCGAAGTCTTAAAGGCATGCACATGAGAGGTGCTCGGAATCCCTTTAAGCTTTCCTTGAGCCAGAGGCCGTGATCCTTTCACCTTCTCCAGCAGAAAATAACCTCTGGGTTAAATGGTTAGTTCTATGAGAACAGGATTCACCAATCTAGGCTTTTCTAAGGTTCTCCTTTTCTCTCTCCTCTTTTACTTCTACTTTTTCCTTCTTTCTCTTGACTTTCTGCCTTATAGTATATATATATCAATGTTAATTAAAAGCTAACAAGCAAGCTGTGATGTTATATATAGCCCCATTACGCAGAGTGTTGTGATGAAGCCTATATATCCATGTTGGGTATCGTATAATTATCACTGATTGTTTGTAGAAAAAATAAATCACATTCCTTTTGCTTATTTCCGATGCATGGTGGGGATTTGGGGTTGCATCACATTTATATTATGGTAGGCACATACTATACTGCTAAGGAAGTAACCAGACTGCTGACTTCTCCAGAATAGGTCATAGTGATTTTAGCAATTTAAAAAAATCAATCAAAATATAATGAAAACGGTTATTTGGTGCCGCAGTAAGACGAAAAAAGTATTTTATGAAGAAAAAAAAAGCCAAGAAATGCTGTATATTAAATAGTTCATCTTATGTTTTTTCTTTTCTAGAAAAGGTAAGCAAAAAAAAAATCACCACAATAATAAAAAATATTGCATCAAGAGAAAGCCTTATCTGTCCATAAAAATGTATATAATTTTGGTACGCTGACTGCAGTAGTGTTGTACCGTGTTAGCCATCAGTAATCTCTAAGGTAGCAAATAAATGGCATCATCCTGATTGAAAACCCCTTGTGTATGCTGACAGCAAAACCAAGGTAAATTCATCCAATACTGCATCACACCTTCAAAAGTTTGCCCACGCGGTCTGGGCATACAGGGCTTTTTAATGTTTAAGGGGAATATATATATATATATATATATATATATATATATATATATATATATATATATCAATCATCAGACAGTAGACACCACTGAAATGCTAGGCTTTAGTGTCAAAATAAAGGTTCTGCATCCAAAATGTAAGTTTAAAAAAATGTATCCACGTGACATGGAGCAGCCAATGTATGAAACTCAACAGTAGTGTTGCCCAGGGGCGTAACTATAAGGGAGCAGCCTCTGTGATCACAGGAGGGGCCAGAGCAGCGAGGACCCCCCACTACTGACCTTCGCTCCCTCCGATACAGGGGTCCATCCTCCAGATAAGGTGTTTTATGGCTACACTTGTTATGAATGTGAAGATCTAGATAGTCACACTTGTTTTATGGCAGCTTGCAAGATGAACCAATAGGCTGTGAGAGGCACCAAAGTTGTTAACATTGGAAGGCCCCATCAAAGTGTTGCTGAGCAGCCCCATAATTTGTAGTTTTGCCCCTTGTGCTGCTGAATCAATTCTGGTTTGCTTTTTTTTTTTTTTTTACTTACTCTATTAAATTATCTCCACACTTCTCAGCATTTTTAGCATGTTGGAGCCTCCCCCCCCCCCCCCCCCCCGGCAATGAAGGTTAAAGGGATGAGTATTTTGCACGAGACATGGCTTGTGGTTGTAGGCATGGTTGAGCACTTATTAATCATTATTATAGTAACAGCATCCCTGTTTAGTCCCATTTCATGTCCCTCCTTTGCAGTGCATCCATTTCATGCTCTCAATACAGTATTCCCTATTCCAATGTCAAACGTTATAGTATTTTTATTATCGTGTCTGACTATAGTGCTCATTATTATAGTGCTCCAAATTATACTACCCTCATTGTAGTGCTCTATATAAAACTGCCTCCATATTACAATGCTTATTGACTCCCCCGTCCCCTTATTAGTGTATTATATAGGATAGTATGCACTGTTATAATGCACCACTCTTGGTCCATGTTAGTGCTTCCTGATATCATTCACCCTAATTAATTTATTAGGGCTTTTTGGTCTCTTTTATCCCCCTATACATTCCTAGTAGTTTGAGTCACCCTGAGCTGCTTGGTTACTCTGTAATTTATTTAATAAAATTCATTTTTGGAAACGTTCAGATCTATAACTGCACTGTGTGTACCATTTCAGCAATGCTAGAGCATGGTTACAAAACTGAGTTACAAAAGCATGACTGCAGCATCTGGACAGCCGCTATTCTTTCTTACAAAACATGCTCAGTAGCATGTTGCCAACAGTCCTAGTCGTCTAGTGCACAATCGGAAAAGTAGAAGTAGACTCTGTCCTGGTGTTACATTGTGAGTGAGGTCAGTGCATACTGAGGAAAGCATTTTAATGTCCTAGTCCTTTCTACAATACTGAAAGCTTCAGATGCTGTATGAGAACATAGATGGGTTTACTAAGAACACTAAAATATCATTCCCATGTACAGTAACAGCTGCACAGCTGCCAGGGATCGACCACCCGTCGGCTACTGTATGTGCAACTGGATGCGATTGTCCACAAGTGCAGCTGATGGCCAATGAAGCGATTGGTTGATGACTGCATGTAGCTTCTGGTGGGCAGCTGCTACCCACTGGAAAGATACTGAATATGGTACAGGGCTGTTCAAAAGAACTACATCAGCAGAAACCTCGGCTGACTGCAATCACCATATAAGCAGCGGCACTGCTGCTGTGACCTGATGTTATTGTCATTGTTTATTATTCTGTTACTGCTATTGCTACCTGGTTACTGTCAATCTGCTGCTGCTGTAACCTGCTTCTGTTGTCATTGACAATCAGAGTTGTCTTCTGCCCTGCTGTTGCCACAAAGAATTCCAGCCACAACCCAGTTTGATTCTGACACACTGCCTGTGTTGTTCACTGCCTGTGCATGAACAAGGCCTCAAATATATTTTCCAAGTAAAGAAATGAGAAGTCAAAACAAGCCAATCACACTTGGACTAAGTTACACGTAGCTGAAGTGGTTTAAAATATAACAATGAAAAGGGAATGAAGTGTAAGAACTGAGCACAGCAATCAAACGTCTATAATGACCAAGCATTTTTTTATTCTTTTTGTAGAAAGACAGCAACCTACCTGCTCCTGGGAAGAAACATGGACTCCTTGATGAACACAGATCCAGATAAAAGGATATACCAGCAGGTGCCAATGTCATCAGGGCTAAAAAGAAGAAAAAATATTGCTTTATTAGTTTGGGGTAGAACAGGAAAAGGAAAGACCATATAACAGGTTCTTACAGTTGTCTGTGTCCTCACTATGAACATGTACTATCACTTCCTGATCCAGAAACAAAGCAGAAAGTTAAAGGAAATTTCCCAAAAGGGCGAAATGTTTGGCAGTTGTGAGGGCTGCTTCACAAGGGCTTCTGGAAGCTTCGCACTGAGCCGATGGTAAATGCTCATCTATAAACGTTTAGCAAATACATTGTGTTTCGACCCCTGCAGGAAGACACACTTACCAGATCTTGGACAACACGAGAGTACGGAGTTTGCACACATGATGGTAAAAGTTAGTACCGACATTTAGAAAGCACTGTCCATTCATTTTAATGGACCCCGCGACCATCGTTTATCACCAGTTTAACGCCCATGTGAACTGGCCCTAAGTCAGCTGCTCAGTTTTGCATTTTGACAGACTGGGCAGCAGACAGAAAGGACTGGAATGATTTGAAAAGGGCCAGTTCACACAGACCTGTTCCGAGTCCGCTGCGGAAATATCTGGCCTGTGCACGTTTTTCCAGACAGTGGACGCCATTTATCTGAGGAATGGCACACCTCCACTTCAGAGTGGCAGTAACCCTGCAGGAGCATCATGCATCCATGAAATATACAGTACTGGTGGAGTATAGTAGAAACCCAGTCTGAATAGAATCGGCATCATCATAGACTATATACCTCCAATACCAGTTCTGTTAAAAGACAAAACACTTATATTGCGCTTTTCTCCTGGCGGACTCAAAGCGCCAGAGCTGCAGCCACTAGGACGCGCTCTATAGGCAGTAGCAGTGTTGGGGAGACTTGCCTAAGGTCTCCTGCTGAATAGGTGCTGGCTTACTGAAAAGACAGAGCCGTGATTCAAACCCTGGTCTCCCGTGTCAGAGGCAGAGCCCTTAACCATTACACCTTTAACAGACCACAATCTTGATGGAATTCATCTCACTTGAGATGAGAGGAAATCTCAAACAGAGTCACAGAATGTAATAGTCAAAAAGTACAGTAACCTTCTAGCTGGAGTTATACTTTAACAAAACTCAAAAATAATGAATGGTGTACTGATGTATAAAAAATGAGAAACAAGCACCATTCCACATCTTTGCATATGTCGCTTATTAACATAACTTCTTAGGAAGTGAACTAAAGTCACGGAAGAAAGTGCAATTCATTGAGCTCCTATTTTGTCTGCAGTGAGCGCGCATTACACAAGCCCAGCCTTACCTATGGAAATACTAGAAGGGAAGCGAGAGCTTCAATTCCCCAATTAGCTTTCATCCTGTTACTAGGCTGCTATTTACATATGACACAAACATAAAAAGAAGCTCTAATATTACTTCACAAACGCGACTTCTCTTTTTCACCACTTTATCACGCAGACATAAAGCTGTGCAGCTTTCTCAGTCGTAAAATCCAGGATTTTATTGGCCACCTCTGTGAGACTGAGGTTTATGAGTAGGCAGCAGCCAGGTTGCACAACAGAAATGAGTGTTTCTCCACCTAGTGGTGACAGTAGGAGTGACAGGGTCAGTCTCAGGCAACAAATCACTCCTGTGATAGTGTAAGTCCACGTGATGTTCCCGGGGCTTTTCCTTTTTTTCCCCTTCCTCTTAGAGTTCAATAATGCTTTATTGTCTAAAATTCCAGGTATCCTTCAGCCCAACCGCTCTGACCATGCCGCAGTGCCAGACAGAGCAGCTAACGCACACGCTTGCTGACTGACGAGGCAACCGAACAATGGCTCAATTATTTGCCTTACTTTGCTAAGGACATAGAAAGTACAGTCCTGTAAGATCTCAGTGCGCACGTGAAGTACACAGTATGCCTGGTGACTTCAATATGCAAGTTTCACAAGTCCACAATTAACTCCACTGTTCCCAAATGATCATTAGTATAGTTTGTTTGTTTGTTCTTTTTATATAAAACAAAGTAGAATATCTTTTAGCAAGACTGAATGATGACCTCAAAATGTATTACTAGTATCTGGGCAGACTAACTTATCCTACGTCAGGCTAGTTATCATTCACTATGAGTCAGCCAGACAAATACGCAGCCAGAGTTCTTCGCATATGTCAGACAATAAATATATGTATTTAAAACATACCTGTATTATATCTGCAACAAACCACTTCAATGTCAACAATTCAGTGAGAGATCTGAAAACCTGTCTATTGCTTACAATGTCCTAACCCAGCAATCTGTATACTGTGGACACAAGCTCTTACATTTCTGCTTCCTTGTGTGAAAACTGATATGACTTGTAATAATAATAATCCTGCCATTGGTACGGCACTTTTTTCCTGTTGGACTCAAAGTGCTCAAGAGTCGAGCCATTAGGAGCACCTCAAGGGGCCACCCTGCAGTGTTAGGGAGTCTAGCCTAAGGACTGCTTACTGAATAGGTACTGGCCCTAGCCAGGATTTGAACCCTGGTCTCCCATGTCAAAGGCAGAGCCCTTAACCAGAACACTATCCAGCAGCTCTGATCAAAGCCCTATGCTATTCTTCCTGTTCCTCCGAAGGTGACCCTGGCTTCCTGGACAAGGATATGCAGCACAACGGATGAGGGCCTATTCTCTCAGGTAGCAGCACCAAAGTGTGCATATAGCTGACCTTAGTGAGGGGTAGAAAAAGAGAATGGGGTGGCAACACCAACTTTTTGGATCATCCACACATATCTATGTAAGGCCAAAGTTTTGCTCCTGTGCCTTCCCTTTAGCTTTCAGTGTGCTAAAGTCAATTACAGGTAGTCCTACTTTGTTCTTAGATTCCCATCTTCCAAGATGCTGAATAATGCAGTAGTGAAAGGGCTAGGACTTGGGCAGAAACATGACCCACTATTACTGGAAATAAGCACTCTGGAGTTAAATCCGTATATATATATATATATATATATATATATATATATATATATATATATATATATATTTATCCATAGAGCTTTACGCAGTAAAAACACTTACAATAATGGGGAGCATAGATATATGAGCAGTTCAACACACTGTACAACCAGAACATCCAGTGACAGTGTAAATACATACAACTGATGTGTAGTTTGAAAACATCACATGATTATTTGATATAAAGAAAAAGATAAACACGAAACACAAGGGAGTGGTCCCTAGCTTTGTGAGCTTACAATCTAGAGACAAAAAACATTTCCCAGAAAACATTTATAGCTTGTGATGGGAATCTCAGTGGTAAGCAAATCATTTGCCTTCTCTATGGATTTATCTGGACTGTCATCAAACACTTCATGGAGATAATATCCCCTCTAAAAAGATCTGAAACAAAAAAAATCAGGATTTACTGCAGTGCAGGGCTGGCAGAGGTCCAGTGCCAGTTTGCCAATCCCCTGCTTAATAGGAGGTATAAGACACCTTTGGGGAGAGGAGATGGTGATAGAACAGCCTCTCCTGCAGAGGTCCTTTGCATTATTAAATATCCTGCTGGATGACTTTCACGCTGTCTTTTGGCTGGGCAAGGAGAATGAAGAGCTCTGTCACACAATGAGTAGAAAAAAAAAGTGCTCCCTAAGCTGTCTTATTTAGAAAAAACACTCACCTATATCTGGGAAGGGGGGAAAAACTATTAAAATAGATCAGTAGTTAAAAATAGCGGTGAGTCTCGCTGTTTAATGTATGCATTTATTCATTAGCAGGACTATGTTCACACTTGCAAGTTGCCTGCACCGATTGTTCAAGATCATTTGAGGCATCTTACAGAGTGTAGAGTGCACACCAACACCACAGCATGTTAGCCAATAACCATTCTGGAATACCATTTCTGATCACTGCGGTAACCAACACTTGCCATCTCCCCACTTCTCTCTATAGATCAGAAACATGAAGATCAACAGAGAACTGAACATCATGTTTGTATGGGGAATGGCTTTCTGATACCCTCACCATTACTTATTTTGGGTGACTATTATTGCAAGTAAATACAGGCTTTACACTCTCACTAAACTGCACTACTTTTATAAAGCCAGTCCCTGGGAATTTCACTTAACCTCTGTCACTGAGTCTTATCATTGGTTCATTTCTCAAAAGTGTGGGCTTGCTAACCAATGGCAAGGCTTGTGGAGCAAGGAGCTACATGAAGGGGCAAGCAAGACTTTCCCAAACAAAGCACATAAAAAAGCCCAATCCCAGATTTCATCATTTCCTGGGAATACACTAGTCACTACAGGAGTGTACAATGAAATGTCTTCACCACACATGTAAGATTGCCACACAAAAATCTCTAGTAGCTCAGTTTCAGGGGTGTTGCTAGGATCCTCCTAAAGCTGGCCACTAACGGTCCAATTTCTAGCGAAAAATCGTTCGAGCAATCAGAAATTCTGATCGGACGAAAAATCGTTCACTACACCATCAACTAACCAATAATTGCTTCCTATCTATCATGACCACCAAGAAAATCCAAATTTTCGTTCGACGAAAATTCATTCAGGCGACATTTTTGTCACTCAGTCATAATCGATTGTGTCCACCAATGGAGATTATTTACAACCAATCCGATCAGAATTTCTGATCGCTCGAATGATTTTTCGCTAGAAATTGGACCGTTAGTGGCCAGCTTAACCGATCCGGGGCACTTTTGAGCACTCCAGCCAGAAAATGGGTGTGGCCACGCACCACAATGTGGGCATGGTCATGGGTGGAGCCAAATTTACATGCACTCAACAGCTGTCTAAGTAGGCCTGCCCAGCAAAATGTTAGATAAAACTCCCCTCTCCATTAATAAAAAAAAAAAAAAAAAAAGAATGCAGCATACCACATAAACAGGCAGTGTCACTTAAACATAACTAGGCAGAGTTACTTGGCTTCTGTGCGGGCTGGTCTGGCTTTCTGCTGGGCAGGCTGGCCTGGTGCCATTCCCCCCATATAATTCCCTGACCTTCTAGTGGACCCCCTCCTATGCTGTCACAAGCCTCCCACTGAGGCACCACAACTCCCAGCAAGCAGAACCACAGCTCCCTGCATTCCCCATAAAGGCACCACAGCACCCAGCATATTCCCCGATTGAAACCCCACAGCTCCCAGCATGTCCGACATTTAGGCACCTCAGCAGACTCTGGCTGGGGGACATCCAGGGCACCATAAGAATAGATCCGGGGCACGTGCCACTGATCTTTGGTGCTAGCAACGCCCCTGCTCAGCTCTATAGATAATCCATTTTTCCTAGATCAAAAGAGAACAGTTTCAAATACTGCAATGGGATGAATCCATTACTTCTGATATCCATCCCCACACACAATACAATCTTTTATATTTCTATTTGTGAATTGCAATTCATTTTTCTCATAGATTGTAACATTTTAAAAATCTGTCTAATGTATTACGCCCATTTTTATGGGAAAAATTTAAAGATCTGAAAAAAAATATAAATCAAGAAATTGGTGGCAATCTATCCACGACTCTGATGGCCCTCTAAGTTTGGGGGGAAAATGATGTAGCTGCCAAACTGCTACCCAATTCA
This sequence comes from Hyperolius riggenbachi, assembly GCF_040937935.1. Taxonomy (NCBI): domain Eukaryota; kingdom Metazoa; phylum Chordata; class Amphibia; order Anura; family Hyperoliidae; genus Hyperolius; species Hyperolius riggenbachi. Next base: position 174,259,997 of record NC_090646.1, read on the forward strand.
CAGAAATATACTGTCACTCCCAGTCATGCTTCTGAGCAATAAAGTATACAAGATCACGCGTATCCGACAGATGTCACCTGATGCATGGCAGCCTCTGACCCATGATCTGGTTGGACAAATTACCAGACGAATATACATACATACATACATACATACATACATACACACACATGTATATATATATATATATATATAGTGAATAGTTATGTAATTAAAGGTTTTCTATATGCCTATTAAGACGTCTGTGCAGTGCTTCCTGGATGCCAACCGCTTCCCTCTTCCCTCCTATTAGTTTTCAATGATGTTATGAGGTGGCACAGGTACTGTAGTAACTACTGTAATCTTAGTCATTTTTTGACATTCTTTATACACACAAATACACACTCACACACATATATGCAGGCAGGTGCCCCGGGTAATTAATGAGACAGGGACTGTAGGTTAATTCATAATCTGAATCTGTTCTCAAGTCTAAACACTGTGCCATCTATATGCCCCCCCGTGCCTTTAGTGCTTCCTCTGTGTCATCTCTGTTATCCTGTGCTTCCAATGTCCCCCTGTGTCACCTCTGTTACCCTGTGCCTTCAGTGTCCTCCCTCTGTGGCACCCCGTGCCCCATGCCCTCAGTGTACCACAGCAATCTATCATTTAATCAGTTTAAAAAACATTTCTTTAAATTGTTTAAGTTGATTTCCTCAAAAACGACAAGGCCTTTTTACCCAAGAGCTGCACCTCTTACATGAAAGACAAGCTAACATAAGGTAAAAATATTTAGTACACTTCAGATGGAGAAGAGATCAATGCATACAAACTGAGGCCAATTTATCAAAACAGGTGCTTAGAAACCTACTGTAAAAGTACAGCATTTGCACAGAGAAACCAATCACAATACTTGTTTAACCACTTCGCGTCCCTGGGGTTTTCCCCCTAAAAAAACAGAACAGTTTTCTACATCTCACACTCTTCCCATTCATTAGCCAATAACTTTATCACTACTTATCACACATACATGATCTATACCTTGTTTTTTTCGCCACCAATTAGGCTTTTTTTTGGGTGGTACATTTTGCTTAGAATTATTTAATTTTGAACAGATTTTAATGGTAATAATGGGGGAAAAAATGAAAAAAGGAATTATTTCTCAGTTTTCAGCAATTATAATTTGAAAATAATAAGTGGTACCATAGATTAAACCTACATATTTGATCTGCCCGTCTGTCCTGGTTATTACAGGGTTTAAAGTATGATCCTAGTACAATGTATGGCGACAATATATTATTTGGAAATAAAGGTGCATTTTTTTTCCATCTTGCGGCTTTGTTTTTTTCTTTAATTGTTGTGGCACTTTTCAATCCTCCCCGCTCCCTAGTTAGCGAGATGTGCTCCCTTATACCCCCCTCCCCCATACTTGGCCAGATGTGCCCCGTTACCCTTCCCCAGCCCCTGATGTGCCTCTGTAAACCCCTCCCACTTCAGTAAACCAGACGTGCCTGTTTAATTCCCCCCCCCCATAGTTAGCCAGATGTGTTTTTTATTACCCCCCTCCCCCCATTCATAGCCAGGTGTATGCCCTTTATGCCTTCCCCTCCCCCATTTATAGTCAGCTGTGCCCCTTTTAATTTGTATTCCCCCCCCCCCCCGCCATGGATAGCCAGGTGTTGGCCCTTTAAGATATTTTATTTCCCCAAATGCCAGGTGTCCCCTCCACCCCCTCTGCAGAGCTAAGCGCAATCTCTCACCTGACCTTGTTCCACCGGCGATCACAATCTCCTCCCTGCAGTACCACTAGCAGCCTCATTATGCTGACCGGATCGGGTCCTGGCTTGATGACGTTATCAAGCCGGGACCCAGTTCACTTAGCATAGTGAGGCTGACAGCGGGACTACAGGGAGAGGATCGCGATTGGCGCTGGAACAAGGTCAGGTAGATTGATGCATTGTAATCCTCCATGCTGCCCGATCGCAGCATGGAGGGGGAAGGGGGGTATTACAGAGGATCGGGCGGGGGGTGGGAGGATTGGAGACCCGGGAAGGGATGCTAGTGTAGTGTAGTTAGGGGGAGGCGGGTTAATGAGCCCAGGAGCGTGCTAGCACGCCCGCTGTGCTCATTAAATGACAGCAACTTATAATCACGTCATGTGGCTTTCAGGAGCCACTTGCAATGACGTGATTATACTGTATGCGGGATGTAAACTGGTTAACAGCCTAACACTAACTAGATGCTATTGGCAACAACCCCACATTTTTTTTGCAGCCACATCAGCATATCAGTCCAGCTATGCTGAATCGAAATGGTGTTTAGAATAAAAATCTATGTAAAGCTACATTTAGGTTTGTCTAAGCAGTCCTTCAGGTCTCATTACATTTTTTTCAAAAACATTCATGATTAACCAGTGCCAAGGTTATGCTGTATATGTAAAAAGGGTTGCATCTACTTCTTTTGACCACTTAATTCCTGTGGCTATCTGATGAAACTTGTGCAAAGACCGGAATACCTATTCAACTACTCATGCAACATATTGATGTCACAACCACCTTCACAGGAAGATCACTCATGTTTTATATTGTCCAGAAACAGTGAGATTTCAGAAATCCCATGACCTGCAATGTTGCTACATGTTACATATGTAATAGCATAGTCACTTTGGGGCAGGAAATTCCAATTTAACACCAAAAAACCTCCAAGAAAGCATCATCACTTGTACACAAGCTAGACGTAATTTAGGTGTGGTGGCCATTCAAGGCAATCTTGGAAAATAGTGTCGTGTGTGCTCAGCTGTGCTACAACACGGTTATAGATCCAGCACACCAATAGCGATTAATGATCTATGGTCAGTTCTTGTGGGTGTGTATATGCACCTCAACCAAGGCTACTGAGCTCTGTCCCTGTGGCCTTATCACATAACTGAGCTGACAAGAACTGTGCTGTACTGAGGTCTCTTGTGAAGGATTTGATTTGTATATTCAGCAGTGATGCACTGGGAGACGTCTCAGAACTCACTCCAACCTGAATACTTTCTGTTTTAAGAAGGCAAACTTGTTTTCTTTGATATACAAAATGCAGAAGATCATTTTGATAAACTGAGCAGAAGAGGCTCTGTGTGACAGCTACACTGACTGTAAGCAGCAGAAAGCTGTGCTTTCTTTACTATTTTTGGTCTGTCTGTACATACTTTGACAACACCATTAGCATGGCTACTCCTAGTGGTCGTTTTAGAGGCAAAGCATCAGCACAGATGTCAGGCAATTGGCATTGTTTATTAGAGAGATGGCAGTCTCTGCATTCCTCTTATTTCAGGTTCCCTTTAATACATTTATAGCATCAATTAAAATTCACAGTTGTAATTATTATAAGGAAAAAGTGTAATAGTTTAAAAAAATCATTATTATAATCCAATACAGTGTATATACATAATCCCGGAATATGAGCCATTATTATTGTTATTATTTAGTATTTATATAGCGCCGACATATTACGCAGCGCTGTACAGTATATATATATATATATATATATATATATATTGTCACTAACTGTCCCTCAAAGGAGCTCACAATCTAATCCCTACTATTATCATATGTCTATGTTTGTATTATGTAGTGTAAGTACTGTAGTCTAGGGCCAATTTAGGGATGCGCCAATTAACTTATCTGTATGTTTTTTTGGGATGTGGGAGGAAACCGGAGTACCCGGAGGAAACCCACGCAGACACGGGGAGAACATACAAACTCCTTGCAGATGGTGCCCTGGCTGGGCCATGCAGCCATGCAGCTTTCTATAAAAATTACTCAATCCCATCTGAACCTTGTTGGCAAAGTGACAGTATAGTCTTTCAGATAACAAAATGTCAGCACTTCATAGCAGGGAGAGCTTCACCCACAACAAGATTTTTGTGGCGACTTCATGACAAGCATTCATTTTCATTATTTAGGGACAGTGGGTACATTTTCACAATTTCACAATTGTTTTTAGCGAAGTGCAGCAATCCCGACTGTCATGTCGGATCACTGAATAAGCAATCGTTCAGATCCCCACAAACTCCCCCGCAATTTATCACGTCGATTCTTCCCACGATGCACAATTCCGGAAGATGAATCAGGGGACAATCATTTGTTGGGACGCTGTTGATTCCCCCAGCCATCTGCTGGTGGGTACTTGGCTTTAGACTTTAGACGCTCAGCGTGACGAAGCGTGATCTCATTTACATGAACTATCATAATGCAAATAGACATTTTCCACACATGTGGGTAGTAGCTGCAATAAATAAAATGTCAAGAATGTCACCCCTACCCTCTCTACCAGGTGAATATTATAATGATCCAGTTATAACATGGAGTGAAGAGATTATAACTGGTCTCCTGGGTTATGGACACCAAAACCTTGGTGTCCGAGATGAATCCGAGATGAAAAACTAACTATAACAAGTAATCGATCCGAGGTGAAAAACTAACTATAACAAGTAACTTGTCTATATATTTTATGTACAGTTTAGGTGGTTTAAACAGCAAATCTGTCTGCATACTGCTTTAATAGAATATGATTATTTCTTCCTGTGATACAATGACAGCAGCCATGTTGTTTGTAAACATTACACAGAGACAGGCTTATCTGCATAATCAGCACTCAGACTGAAAAAAACCTAACCCCCCTCCTCCTCCCCTCAGCCTCTGAAATCTCTGGCTAGTAATACCTCCCCTTCCTTATGCCCAGACTGAGCTCCCATGAGCCCTTGCTACTGCCAAGGCTCTCTGAAAACTGTGGGTGGGGCTTATTTAGTTTATAGGGAATTAGAGTATTAAAACAAAAACAATAAAGTATTTGGCTTGAGGAATGCCCTATAAACTATAGGACAGGAACACAATTATGCAATGAGTAAAAGTTCATCTCGGAGTGGAAGGTATTCAAACATCTTCTGCCTAAAACACAAAGCCAAACAAAGGCTTGTTCTCCACTTAAGTACAGTGTGAGCAGCCATTCAAATTAAGAGTGTACACGGGCTTTAGTACTACCCCAATTTTGTGAAAAAAACTTGTGTAATATCTTCTGCAGGTATCTTCCTTTCCTTTAAAACATGTCATTCATTATATGATGTGTGTTCTTTCCAGAGTGGCCTCTACCTTCCAATAACTTCCTGCTAATCACCACTCCAGGTACGGCAATTTACATCAATCCATCCAATATCTTTCACTGGGGAGATCTCTCCATAGGACTGCATACACTCGAGAAAAACTACTGCAGTTCAATTGTTTTCCTATTTAGTGTGCGAGATACTTTACACCAGGAAATTCAACAGGTTTGCACGTCTGCAAAGCATGCAGGGAAAACAAACTTACTAGATAGCTCTTAAGACATGACATTACAAAAGTGATCTGTGCTGGTACATAGCAGTAATGTAAAGGACCACCATCTTGAAGAAAAAATCTAAATTTAACATACATGTAAACACAAACTTCTGGAGTAACATGAGCTATAAATTACTTTTGTCCTACCTTAGTGTCACTTAACATACACTGAATGATTTGCAGCAGATTTGACCATCAGATAGATTTCTGTCAGATACCTGGCAGGATGAATATGACAGGAATCTATCTGATGTGTGACACACACTAGGAACAGATTTCCGATTCATTTCAGAATGAAATCTATTGAAAGGCAGTACTGCACCATTAGATCCAATGCATCTCTATGGGCCATTGATCTGTTGCCAGCAGCAGATCAACCTAGATCTTCCATCCTGTCAGATAGCTCAAATCGATCGGCAATCGATTTCTGACCGATCAATCGATCAAAAGGCTGAAATCAACCAATGTATGGGCCCCTTTACAGTACATAATAGAAATCTGACAGATGTGAAAGGTTTTGGACTAGTCCATGTCATCATAAAGTGATTGTCAGTAATCCTTTATCCCTTACAAGCTTGCCCTGGAAAGGATCTGTACTAAGATGCAGGCTGGCCTCCCTACCGGTTTGCACACTATTCTGGCAGTTGGACTAACCAATTGCTATTCAGGAAGAGCTTTTGAAAATAAAGAAGATCCTGAGAATCCCACTTAGGGAGATGGGCTAGTCCAAATCCTGTCAGATTATTACTACCTACTGTAAGTGACAACAGCATAGAAGAAAAGTAATGTATAGCTCATTTTACGCTGGGAGAAATGTACTTATATGTATGTTTGTATGTATTTTAAATTTTAAAATCGTTTGCGATAACCCAGTTATAAGTTGAAATTTTGCTTTAACAGGTCATATACTATGGCCTCAATTCACTAAGCTTTATCAAACACTTTATCAAACGTTTGATAATTTACCTCATGGGTAAAATCTAATTTTGAATTCACTAAGATGTTATAGATTTATTGATCATTTCATCGATAAAACATTCGATAAATCTGTAACACCTTAGTGAATTCAAAATTGGTTTGATAAAGTGTTTGATAAAGCTCCGTGAATTGAGGCCTGCGTATTGTTTTTTTTCTCAGCTGTATGTCATATCTTTCAAAATTTAATAAAAACAATATATATAAAAAAAATTGTTTGCGATAGTGGTTCTTTAAAAAAATCAACTACACTCTGGAGTAAGGCTTAAAAAAAATGATGTATACATTAAAATAAAACACAAAAAGTATTAAACCGGTTTTGCTCTATTCTGCCTTAACCTCCCTGGCGTTCTGGACGAGCTAGGCTCGTCCAGAGACGCCGGAGGTCGCCGCTCAAGCCCCGCTGGGCCGATTTGAATTTTTTTTTCTTAACCACTTCAGCCTACAGCTTCGAAAATCTTGTGCATCCGAGCAATGTTCACCTCCCATTCATTCGCTAATAACTTTATCGCTACTTATCAAAATTAATTGATCTATATCTCGTTTTTTCCGCCACTAATTAGGCTTTCTTTAGGTAGTACATTTTGCTAAGAGCCACTTTACTGTAAATACATTTTAACAGGAAGATTAAGATAGAAATGGAAAAAAATCATTATTTCTCAGTTTTTGGCCATTATAGTTTAAAATTAATACATGCTACAGTAATTAAAACCCATGCATTTTATGTGCCCATTTGTCCCGCTTATTACACCATTTAAATTACATCCCTATCACAATTTATGGCGCCGATATTTTATTTAGAAATAAAGGTGCATTTTTTCAATTTGCGTCCATCACTATTTACAAGCTTATAATTTTAAAAAATTTAATAAGATACTCTCTTGACATGTATATTTAAAAAGTTCAGACCCTTAGGTAACTATTTATGTAGTTTTTTTTTTTTTATTGTAATTTTTTTTTAATAGAAAAATGTATTTGGGTAATTTTAGTTTGGGAGGTAAATAGCCAATTTTAGATGTAATATAATGGTTTTTTTTATTCAATACAGGTATGTGGGTGCAGTTTACTATTTGGCCACAAGATGGCCACATTCAAAAAATTCCTAGATGCGAACGATGTCGCATCTAGGAACTAAAATAAAGAGAAGAAGTTTCCTGGGGGCAGAAATACCACGCTCTCTGATGAGAAAGCGTCGGTATTTCTGCCGGGGACTTAGATCGGTGAATGGGAATTATATTCCCATTCACGGATCGGGGGAGCAGCAGGAGGCAGCGGGAGCGCGCGCGGGCGCGCGCCCGATCGCGCGCACCACACGGCTGCAGCACCACTGCCTATCTGGACGGATATATGCGTCCAGATATGGCGAAGTGGTTAAAACACGCAGCAAGCACTTTGCTTGCTGCGTGTTGCGCCTGATCCCCGCCACCCGCCGCCGATCCACCGCTACCCGCCGCGATGCAGCCTCCCCCCCCCAGACCCCGTGCGCTGCCTGGCCAATCAGTGCCAGGCAGCGCTGAGGGGTGGAGCGGGACTCCCTGTGACGTCATGACGTCACGACGGTCGTCACCATGGCGACGGGGGAAGCCCTCCTGAAAATCCCGTTCAGAACGTGATTTCCGGACGGGTGATTGCGCCGGCGGCGATCGGAGGGGTGGGAGGGACGCCGCAGGGAGGGGGGAATCATGTAGCTAGCGCTAGGCTAGCTACATGATAACTTTTAAAAAAAAAATCAAAAAACGTTCCCGCGGCCGCAGGCCCGCGGGAATCAGAACAGCAGGCAGGTTAAAAAGGAGCTGTCAGCCATACTATCTCAGAAAAAAACACATATATAAGTAGACAACACATATATAAGTAGATAAATACTTGTTCTACTTATATAACATATGTATTGCACTGCCCACAAATTGAATTTAGTGATTTTCCTATAGTAATAAAAGAGGCTTTTCCATTTTGTCAGCGTCTATCTTGAAGCCAATTCTGACATTTCCTACCTTACTCTGTCTGTGTATCATTGCCCGCTCCCCTCCCAGTCTTCAGACACTCCCACCCAGGTCTGCAGCAGAAAGCGCATTGAGAAATATTGGCCAATCAGAGAGGAGCAGAGGTGTGGGTGGGGAAAATGGGAGGGAAAGAAGCTTTAACCAATCAGGCTGCATTAGTTAAGTTTGAGGGAAAAGTAAAGAAGAAAAAAAGAAAGCCCAGCATGCCCTGCAACTTCCTTTGTGTGGCAGATGTACCAAATAAGAGCCAGGGAAACTGTGGAAATATGTTTTATAGAGAAGAAAAATAAGAGTGATTTTTAACTTTTAGATTGCCTTGTTAGCATCCCTATTACTTGTTTACCAGATAAAAATAAAGAACTGATTTTTTTATTTTTTGTGAGACAGCTACAGTACTACCCTTATATCATGCCTACCCACCTTCACCTCCAAGTTATCCAATGCCACAGGCACAACAGAGACACTGTGACAAAGGGGCTTGCTTTGTGGACAGTGAAAGTACCTCCACTGTCACTGTATATGGCACAAAACCGTCTTAGTGTGTACTGAGCTCAATATGGTAGGAATATTTGAAGATACACGGGCTCTGGTGACATAAAAATCACAACAAAACCAGTGGATAAAGCATAGGGTTCCTTTTAGGTACTGAATTGTTTTTTTTTACTGGTTATTATACTGGCCCAATATTAATGTCTCCATTTGAACCTTGTTAAATAATCTATATTGTTATCACCTGGCCTGAAGGGATTGACTTTCTATTCCTATAAATAGTGCGGTTTGGACTGGCTGTGACTGGTTATGATTGATGGAATGCAATTTTATCCTGCTTGTGGCTAGACTTCAGCGACTCGTTCTTTAGATTTTACCTCATGATTGCTCAGTGTAAAGAAATATACATGCAAAAAAAGCCGCCATCAGTAAACCACTATAAAATTCAAAGCACTATAGTATCTACTACACTGCATATGTATGCACTGCTGATAGCATAACTGAAACCATGTCACATAATTGTCAGTTCAGCTAACATGTGCCATCCCTTGGGATCACATGGTTCTAGATTTATGTTATGCTGGCAAAAATCCGGGGACCGGAGTCAGAGCACCTTAAAATTACAATTGCTGTTCACTTTAAATTTTTACTCAGTGTTTTCAATGGAACATGGCTTTCAAGCCTTGTACAGTATGAGGCACATCGCTTGGCGGGGATCTGGATCCGATCCCTCGGGCGACATTGCAGAGCAGAGGCCGTACAGACGCGTCACTATCTTGCAAGTTAGTGGCGTGATTTGTTGCTATGCGGGGAGAGGGATCGAGGGCCAACAGAGAGGCACGCAAGTCTGTTTACTACTCACAGTGTCTGTTTGGCAGTGAGAAACGAACTCCAGTGGCATTACTGGCAGCAGTATGAAGGATGTCCAGTTATCAGCCCTAGTTACTATCAATAAAAGATCTGCCATAGCATTGCTGCTGTAATACTTCGTGCAATAAGCAGGCTTTCTTCTTGTCTGGTTGCTCCTAAAGATTTCTTAAAAACAAACAGTCGGAGCAAATCTTTAGCGCTGTCAGATGTGTCTTAAGGTGGCCACTAACAGTCCAACTTTTAGTGAAAAATCGTTAGAGCGATCAGAAATTCTGATCGGAAGAAAAATCAATCACTACTTCATCAACGAACCTATCTTTGCTTCCTATCTATTACTACCAACAAGAAAATTCCAAACTTTGGTTTGACAAAAATCCAATCGGACGACTATTTTTATAACCGTTCATAATTGATTGTGCCCATCAACTGAGATTGTTTACAACCAATCCGATCAGAATTTCTGATCGCTCCAACGATTTTTCGCTAGAAATTGGACCGTTAGTGGCCACCTTAAGCATTCTAGACCTACAGCACAGCATCTCCAGCTGAGAGAGAGAGAGACCATCAAAAGCCAGGCTGGAATTGCAGAAGTGTACTGAGGCAGTGTAGAGAAAGCGATACTCTCTCTCCTAAGCTGGTACAGCCAGCTACTGCTATATACTCAAGTATATTCTTACCGTGAAAGTCCTCACAGGTTATAACTCTTAAAAGAAAAGATGATCTGCCTTTACTGTAGGTTCTACCTACTAAAATTAATGTGCGTAACTTACTCAAGCCAAAAACTCAAACCTTTCTACTGGTAATAGAGGTAATGAAAGCTCTCTATCCAGTGAGACAAGGGGAATATCTGGGCCAAGGATAAATACAGCAATGTTGGCTGCCCAATTACTGTCACAATCTACTCTTTAGGAAGCTGTTACATATATATTGGGCCCATGGAAGGTATAATGAGTAGTGTGAGGCTGCAGCCAAGAACAGGCACCACTGCTGTGATTGGCTTATACCAGCTTCCAGTGCAGGGCAGGCACCTCCCTATGACAGCTGACAACCATCCGGCCAGTATCCTTTCAGCATAAATAGGTGCCGATTAGCTATATTTGGGATTTTTGGCTAATTTAATTTTTTTGCATGCAGGGCATTGCCTTAGGTATGAGCTGAGTGGTAATTCACAATTAATACAATATTTGTTACATAGTTTACATAACACTTCGCAATATCCTTTTTTATCACGTATAGTTATTTCTGTAGCATCATCTCATCTTCTTATATAGAGCAAACCACTTGACAATGAAATGCAGAAAATGATGATTACAGAGAAATAGTCCAGTCGCTGTAACATCACTAAAATGATTAAAAAAAAAAAAAAACAGAAAAATGATGGGTGGATGAAAATTAACTATGACGCAAAGTGTCACATGCAATTACATACTTTCCATGTTTGGCTTGGAGATGCCTCTAGGGTTAGTGAATGCTTAAGTATTTCCACACAATGTCTGCTCATCTTCAACAGCAGTCTCACCGCAAATTATGTGGGTAATATACAGATTACCCCAACGTACAGGCTTATCTGGGGACAGCTTCCTGTAACATTCACCCAAGAATCAGGTCAGGTGGGGCTTTCCTAGACAACAACATCACTAAATACAAAATGACTAGTAATTCTCTGATAATGGGCATCAATGTATCCCTTAGTGCCCAAAAAGTTGTTCCAGCTCAACCTCCCCCCTGGATTTAGCTCAGACAGGTGCGTAACATGAAAAGTCGTCTGCCCCAACCATATGGACATCAAACTAGGATGCTGCCCATTGCTCACTCAGAGATTTTATTCAAAGTCATAAGGCAGGGTATACAAATGACAACGGCCTAACACGTTTCACACTTTTAACAGGTGCTTACCCATAAGGCCCTATGAGCAGGCACCCGTTAGGGTGTGAAATACATAAGGGCCATTCTCATTTGTGTAGCCTTCCTAATGATTTTGTATACATTCTACAAGTGAGCAGTGGACGGTTTGCGGAACCTTTTTTGATTTCCAACAATTTTTCCTTTATCTGGGGAGAAAAAAAATGCCTGCCAGATGAATGTGGTCTATGGACAGCCAAGTAACAACTCAACATCACGCACATAAAGCATGTGGGACTAGGTTTTGTAAATGTAAACGCAGGTCCTGCAAGATCTTGGTCCCTGACATATGCCCTTTAGGTGCTGCTTGGTGACAGTGTGGGTGTCTAACAGGGCAACAGTAGTCATGAGAAAAAAACCTAGCTGCCTTTCTAGTTCTGCTACACAGCATTATACTTAGGAGTGTAAAGAGTAAAGTGACAAAAATCTACAGAACTTATGAACAGACGGTAATTTTCTTGGAAGAACAAAGAGAAATCGAAAACCCAATATGGTGTAGTATTGTTAAGTTGGTTGTGGTTTAAAGCAAAAAAATCTTAGATATACTCACAAACATAGGCAATCACTTCAAGTGCAGATGAGGAGTATTAGAACCTGACCCCACTCAGGTTTTTAAGATGTCGCTCTCTGTAGATAGGAAACGGGGCCGCACCCCTCCACTGAGGGTGGAATCAAGATTTCAGAAAAGCTTAGTGTACAGAGGCGCCAGAGTAGAATAAAAACATTTAAAAACCGTCTAAAAGGGGGGGGGGATGTTCAGGTGGACTTACCTCCCTCAAAAATATAAAACTCAATTGAGAGTCACAATATATCAATACAAAATGTTTTTATTTAACTCCACTTAGTGCAATGCGTTTCGCAGGTGTGGTCCCGCTTCATCAGGCAAAAAGGAGTATAACTCAATGGGTCTAAATGCATAAGTGAGCGCCTCTGTCACTTCTGCATTTAGACCTATTGAGTTATATGGTTTTTAAATATTTTTATTCTACTCCGGCGCCTCTGTACACCAAGCTTTGCTGAAAAAGACGGTAAATTTCAGTCGATCAGACACGGCGGAGGAGTGGTGGTAGAACAATACCCTATAGCGTATAGTGTTACACTGTATTGAACAGTGCAATGCTGCAGTCATGGTGTAATCTATTGAAATTTGAAGCGGGGGGTGGGGGGTTCGATCCCTCTCTGATCAGATTCAGATCAGAGAGGGATTGATCTGTTTTCTATATTGTATGGCAATCTAACCATGTGTGGCCGCCTTTAAATTCACACAGGCGTTTTAAAGGCCATTACACACAGGCGTTTTCATGTCCAGTGTATCCTAGAAGCAAGATGACATGAAAGCAAGTAAGCCCTTTGGAAAAGGTTAAAAGACACTTAACCACCCTCAACTGCTGCATGTGAAATGCATCTTGGCAGGTTCCTCATTTGTGCGGCTGTATAGGTACTCTCTACCACCAGTACACATTGCTGCAAACACAGTGTAAATCGTCCACCCCAAAAAACCTAAATGTGAAATTAGTCTAAACACTTTGATGAAGGTAACAGTTTGATGAGCTGTCATCATGCGATCAAAGTAACGATATATAAATAGCCCGTGTAGTGGAGCTTCTGTTTAGCTTAAAGGGAAAAGCTCTATGGCCCATACTAACGGGCTACTTTTGTAGCCTGTCGCTAGCACATGGGAGCGTGTGCGTGACAGTTCAGCAACAGCTCGTCGCCAGGTCCCTCCGCATACACATGCGGAACAGGGATCAGTGAAGCGACGGAAGCTGTCGCCGACATTCCTCCCCCCCGCCGGAAGCGACGTGTATTCTCTATTGGTTGATGTCGCTAGTCTGCATACACACGCAGACTAGCAACAGTTGCAGCAAATGTCGCCATCCGATTGACCGCAACAATTGCCTGGCGACAGCAGCAACGAGCGACCGATGGGGTGCGCGCCTCATACTCACAGGCGACCTGTCGCCGCAACACGCGCGTGCCACGTGGTTGCGGCATCAATTGTAGCCCGTGAGTATGGGCCATTAGAGTGCCAGGATGGCCCTCAGTCACCTAATGAATCTAGACACACACCATAGATTTAATAAAAATTACTGAAACAAAAACCTAATGAAACAAAAATCTTAATGAAACAAAAACTAGAGCATTGCTGATTGATCAGATAAAATATTGATGAAGCTCTGATCAACAGCATGCTTATTCTTCATACGAATCAGTCCAGCAAGAGCAGCATAGAGTAAAACGCACAGCTAGTGCTGGCAGCAGAAATCTTGTCTAAAGACGGCCACACGTGATTCCATTTTTTTAAATTTCATTCAATTTCAGAATTACAATCATTTTTTTTGATTGATTGTATAATTTCAAAAATCTGACCAATGTATCACACGTGTAAAATTTTTCCCCAATTATGAGAAAAGATTGAACACTATGAAAAAATTGCTATGGTCTACGCATCAAGAATCAAACAATCTACCCTACCTACACCATTCAATCTTCAGAAAGATAGATAAGAAAAATCTTGTTTTATTGAGAGAAAAAAAACAAAACAGAAATTTAATAGAATTTCTTGATAAAAAAAAAAAAAAAGTGGTTTAATTTCTGTACAACTGATGGTTTTTGGTTAATTGTCACAGACCCTAAACAAGCCGGCAGATCATATGTTACTGGCTAAATTCTGACTGGATTAGTTGCATGCTGGTTTCAGGTGTGTGATTCGAGCTTTATATTAAAAGGCAATACATATGACAGCCTCCATATCCCTCTCAAAACACAACATGGAGGGCTAATTACTGCATCTGGACACAGGAAGTCATCAACATGAGATCTAGGGAAGAAGATCTCATGTAGGTGGACAGCTTTAAACAATATTGGTTTGTGGAAAATTCTGCAAGTCGATTGTTTTTTTGTAGCCAAAAATAATAAAAGAAAGAAGATTTCTCAGAAACGTTCCACAGGCCTGCAATGTTCGTCGTTAGATGCTACTGAATACAGAGAGTGTACACGCTGAGCCTTGCTGTCCAGGCTACTTTAATATGTCCTTACATCACTCCCTGCCAAACCATAATGCAAATCAGGGCTGCAGGCTTCACCAAACACTCTGGCCCACAGTGTCCTTAATTACAGATTTAGTCATTGAATGGGGCTGGAGACGTTATGTCATATTAACAGATCCCATAGAAATTGGTGGTTTCTGCCAACAATCAGGGAAAACTGCAGAAATAAACTTATTCGTAAAGCAAACAGAACAAAAGTTTTAAAAAAGAAAGCAGTGTGTCATACTCTGAAGTCACTGTAGTCACATGGTTTAAAATGTTGCCCAACATAGAACACCATTTTGATGATGATATCCATATATAGATTTTAAAGCAAAACGGTGAGGTTTGTGAGAAAAAAACAGACCCTCACCTCGGGAGGGGGAGACTTCTGGATCCTCTAGATGCTTCCCTCGTCTCAGTCCACCAAGCAGTTCAGGAAAAAGGACCCCCGTAGCACAGCCACACAGTAGCATAGACCCAATCGGGCTCAGCTTTTTCAGTCAAAGCCCAACCAGGCCTGTGCAACTGCACGAGTCATTTGCACCTGCCCAGAAGCATGGACTCAATTGAGCTCAGCTTTTTCCAACAAAACTCATGTGGGTCTGTGCTACTGTGCCGGGCGAGCAGTCAACATGCCCTGGTCGTCGATTTTCCCGCCGGCATAGCGCTGGAAGGGGCAGGCGGAGGAAGATGGGAGAAGCCTCTAGATCCTCTAGAGCAGGGGTGTCAAACAAAGTGGGGCGGAAACTGAACACTGGGACCTAGTTGTGGGCCAACCTCAATGTCTACTTACCACCTTATAAAGTTCTCTGGTGTCTAATGCCCCCCCCCCCCCAACCCCTATACAGTTCCCTGGTGTCTAGTGGCCCCCTCCAACTCCTATACTGCTCCCTGGTGTCTAGTAGCCCCCACCCTTTCCTATACAGTTCCTTAGTGTTTAGTGCTTTCCCCCTACCTCCCCATATGGCTTCTCTGGTGTTCTAGGGCTTCACGTCCAATATAGCTTTCCTGGTGGTCTCAAGTGGGCCAAACATAATGCAAAGTGGAGAAACCACTTGAGGAAACCACTTCTTTACTTTAGGCTGGAGATCCGCTTTAAAGAGGGTACTCCCTCAAAACAGACTGAGTCCTACTCAGGGCTGCCAGTCTACTGAGTGTCTATCTGACTGATATGAGTAAAAGCTGGCCATATACTTATAAATTGCCACCCGATGTGGCAAAACAATAGTTTCCACTCTGATAGGAATCGATTCAGAAAGGAATCGACTCCTACTATCCACAGCACATCAATGTTCAATAGATTCCAACTAGGAAATTTGATCTATTGTAGATTTTGTTGGTACAGATTCCCAGAATTGAATCTGCAGGGAAGCGAATGGGAAAATCAATGAGCATATGGGTACCTCATCTTTGTATACTATGAATGCCAAACCATGTCTTTTTTTCACAGCACGTTGTTACAGGATATTCAGGGTGGCATTTTACATAGCAGACTGTTACGGTACATTTAAAAGGGGAACCCAATTTGATCCCAGTTTGTTTATATTCTACAGTGATCTATGGATTGGTTTATTTGTATTCTATATACAAGCCTGAGTACTTTTGCTGTGATACCTCTTTTAGACATTCTGGATACAGTTGCACTACCGATAAGATTTTTGCTGTAAGCACAGAGAGCAGTAATAAAAATCCTCTAGAAAACAAGACAAAGAGGACGTCACGTGTTCAGGCACATTCAGTAGATATGTGGTCCAAGTAAGAACACTGCGTCTAGCTAGCTTGCCCAAAATAATCTAAACAAACATAATTAAAAAATGAAATCTGCTAATGACAGGGACACACTGTACAGATTCAATGTAATCTGAAATGAGCACTACTTCATGGAAAATAGAGGGAAAAAAAAACATTCCATGATGTATTTATTGACCAGCTTATGAAAATAAATTAATAAAGGTTTGTGTTATGGCACTGAAAAAAAAAAAAACTCCTGGTACCTTTGAGACCACTAAATGTTAAACCTTATTGTGGACTTTCTCTGTAATAGAAAATAAAGCAAAGAATAGGTTTTAACTAAAGCAAACGTAAAATTGGACTTCATTTCAAATGCGGCATGTCCATGTCGCTTGGTGGGTACAGTGGATTTGGTTTAGGTAGTGTACCATTTATTACTGTATATTGAAAAAAGTAACGTTTTTATGACTAATATTTACATAAATGTAAATATGCCTTTTCATAACTAATAAAAATGATAGTTGAAAAGAAAAACGCACAAACAATAGGCTATGTTCTCATTCTTAAAATTAATTACTTATTCTTCTATACAATAAGGGTGTTGAGGGTTCCATCGATTCTGGCCCCTGCTTCAGTTTAACTACATGCACTTTGACCTCAGCATTGTTGCAGAGATCAAAAGATAACAAGCAGTGGCGGCAGCAACAGGACTTGTTGGCAGTGGAGGCAGCAACAGGACTTGTTGGCAGTGGCGGCTGCACCAGGACTTGTTGGCAGTGGCGGCTGCACCAGGACTTGTTGGCAGTGGCGGCTGCAACAGGACTTGTTGGCAGTGGCGGCTGCAACAGGACTTGTTGGCAGTGGCTGCTGCAACAGGACTTGTTGGCAGTGGCGGCTGCAACAGGACTTGTTGGCAGTGGCGGCTGCAACAGGACTTGTTGGCAGTGGCGGCTGCAACAGGACTTGTTGGCAGTGGCGGCTGCAACAGGACTTGTTGGCAGTGCCGGCAGCAACAGGACTTGTTGGCAGTGCCGGCAGCAACAGGACTTGTTGGCAGTGCCGGCAGCAACAGGACTTGTTGGCAGTGCCGGCAGCAACAGGACTTGTTGGCAGTGCCGGCAGCAACAGGACTTGTTGGCAGTGCCGGCAGCAACGGGACTTGTTGGCAGTGCCGGCAGCAACGGGACTTGTTGGCAGTGCCGGCAGCAACAGGACTCGTTGGCAGTGCCGGCAGCAACAGGACTCGTTGGTAGTGCCGGCAGCAACAGGACTCGTTGGCAGTGCCGGCAGCTACAGGACTTGTTCATAAAGCAATTGCTCCACAACTGCTACACAAAACACACTGTACAGAATGTAAAGTGCATGCAAGCCTTTAGTTTTAATTTAATAAAATGCAATTTGTAATGCGAAAATGCAAAAAAAAAAAAAAAATATTCCAAAAAAAAAAAAAAAAGCACTTCTTACTATTGAGTTAGTTCACATAAACACGGCCGGGCATGAAACATTTACTACAACATGACTGGTTAATGTTCAAAACAAATTTTGAATTGCATAATCCCCCTTCGTGACTGGTCTTTTTCAATGGATAATTGTCCTTTCTTTACTAAAAGATTTAATAATAGTCTGTGATGCATCTGCTGACACACTTTGCTGCCCATAGCTGTGGTGTTTATCTCACCAAGTTTTCAGTCTTGAATAGTAAGGTGAGCAAGAAGACAAGTGGATTTGTAAATCACAAACCAGTTCCTGAGGATACTCTTCTGGCTGATGTTAGTTCAGTGTACTTAATAGCAAGGTACAGGCATGGGATGGAAGCCAGAGTAGCTGTGTGCGTGCAAAAAGATTCTGCAGCCTTCCCATATTTCTGCGTAAAAAAAAAACCCTTACACACCCTCAACAGCAGTCTTTTGCGCAGCACAATTGTTGAACAACTTTTGTTGTGAAACAAGTTGAAACAGCTAAAAAAAAAGTATTTTGCTATTGTGCAAAAAGCTGATAAGACTGATAAGAAGTCAATCCAAAAATTGGATTGACTTCTTATCAGTCTTATCAGCTTTTTGAACAATAGCAAAAGACTTTTTAGCGGTTTCAACTTGTTTCACAGCAAAAGTTGTTCCACAATTGTGCTGCATAAAAGACCACTGTTGAGCGTGTATGGGGCTAAAGGTGCGTACACACGCACTACTGCCGGCAACGACGGGTGCGCCGGACCCTCCCGCTGGGCGGACGTTCAGCCAACAGTAGTGCGTGTGTACACGCTGTCGGCGGACTGATAAGGCTGTTTCTGAACGATCCGCTGAGAAACAGCCTTATCAGTCCGCCGACAGCGCATACACATGCGAATACTGTCGGCTAAAGACCGCCCAGCTAGAGGGTCCGGCGGACCCATCGTTGCATTTAGTAGTGTGTGTGTGTGTATGCACCTTTAAGGGCATAACTAGTTCAGCAATTTATGTCCATCACTGATCAGAGCCTTCTTACTACTTTTAAAAACAAACCTGCAGAAAGACTTTATACTCCTGGTGGGTCCACAGACTTCCTAAGAGGTCTACAGCTCAGCACTGACGTGGCATTTCAATGATAGGAATTATAAAGAAGATTAAAGGTGGGCTCACATGATACAATAAAATGATCCAATTTTACAGCAATTCAATAAATATGATCAGATGTCCTGGAAAACAATCGAAAGCTTTTTTTTTTTCAATCGACTGAAAAATTTGACCGCATTTCCTGGTTTTTTTTCGATTTTTATTGATCCAGAATGCTGGAAAATGTTCTTCAATTTTTGTAAAGATTGTATGGTGTGTGTTAGATTGTCAATTTATTAATATACATACCATAGCAATTTTCTCAGTGTTTGCAATCATTTTTATCATAATTGGGGAAAAATTGAACATAGGTGTGTGTGCTACATTGGTCATATTTTTTAAATGTTACAATCAGTCAGAAAAATTGATTGCAATTCTTGAATTGAACAGATATTTAAAAAATTATACGGTGTGTGGCCACCTTAAGGGGCTCTAGCTCTGTCCATCAATGCCATTCTCATTCTTTCCTATAACTGACAGAAAGGGGACAGGCATGGTGGCAATGTTTACAAAGGAGTCTGATGGCTACCTTCAACTGGTCATCATGGTGAAATGAGAGGAAATCAGAAATTAGATGATTTCAGAAGTCTGAATATGAGGATAGGAAATCAGTGGGATTGTGAAGGGTGACAAGATTGTCTCTGCATATCCTGCCTTAAAGGGATTGTACAATCTTACCAAATCTATGTATTAGAAGGGTAAACTATGTGAGTATACCTTGAATGGGAAATTTCGGTAGTCCATCATATTACATAGCCGTGGTAATATTGGCCGAAAAAAAAAATATATATATCTCTGGTGCAGATGCCGACGGGCATCTACTGTTAGAGAGCCACTCGGTGTAGTGCTGACGTGGTCTGGAGTGTACTGCACAGGCACAGTAGTTCTGCACCTGAACGGAACACTCCAGATGACGTCATAGCGACCGTGAGTGGCTCTCGTGAAGGCGCAGTAGATGCCCGTCGGCATCAGCGCCAGAAGGGAACCTGGGCCACCGGCTTGGAGCAGAACTGTGGTGAGGGCACAGGACGGCTGCCAGGGGATGGAAGAGGCCCTAGGTAAGTAGATTTCTGTTTTATAATTACCTTGCACCAGTCCTTTAAGCATAAAAAATGTTTTGTATCAAGTTATCTGGCCTGGAAAGAACTACAGGGTTAGAATCACTGCCAGGTGCTTCCCAGATTGCTGCTGTAAATACGTCCCCACAGATTCTGTTCTCTGTGTAAACATTCCATAGAACTAGTGGGGGAATCTCCTAGATGAAGAGGCAGATGGCAAGGAAAGCAGTTATTGGTGGGTTCCCATGAGAAAGCGTTGTCTCAGTTCCTGTTTTTTGTTAACACAACTAAGGAAGCAAATACAAATCTTCCATACTCTCCATCTTCTATACTCTCTCGCCAATGCTAAACAAACGGGGAAAAAATAATCTTAACTAGAGTACCACTTTAGGAAAAACAATCACCATTAAAAGTATCCTGGAATAAAGGTGCAATCTATCACACGTGCCTGACACCGTACCTCCTTCCCCTGGTGCCAGTCAAGTCAGTCAGTGATAAATGGCTCCACTGAGGCAATATATGAAAATGAAATCAAGTCTGCCCAGATAATCCAAGCTCTGATGAAGGACTTTATTGACTCTATGTGGCACCCTGTCTTGACTTCAGCACAAGGAATGGTATGGAGAAACACTACTAATCTGCTTAGGGTCTCCTGTAATGATGCAGACCTAGCAGATTTTGAACCAACTCTGATTTTTGCGAGTGAAAGTGAACAGATAGGCAGGAGCTTTACATTTGATCTGTATTTCTCTCCATTTACAGTTGTTTATGGACTGTCTTCAAAAGTCATTAAAGGGCAGATGGATGTGGAAGCAGCATCTGATTGCCCTCAGAGCAGTCTCTCAGCCAACTGTCACACCTATAGGAGAACGCTTGCAGGATTGCTCCTGATGCGTATGCTGGAGACAGAGAAGGGGAAATTATCAATAAGCAGGCATTATTTCTATTCTAAAAACCTAACCAGAGCAGAGCAGCAACCTTGCTAAATTTCAACAGGCGAGTCTAACTTATTCCTCCCAAACACTGAATACCAACTTAAGGTGGCCACTAGTGGTCCAATTTCTAGCAAAAAATCGTTCGAGCGATGAGAAATTCTGATCGGACGAAAAATCGTTCACTACACCATCAACTAACTGATCATTGCTTCCTATCCAATAACAAGAACAAACAGCTATGACCTCAAAAAACCGCACCAGATCAGTACACAAATAATGTTGCAAAAAGTTAATCCTATATTGTAAATCCTCAAACAATTAAAACATACAATTAAAACCAGGTGGGGATTGAGATGTGAACCCAAATTGTCGGAGATCCGGGAGGACAATAAGGTGCAATAAGTGCAAATGACACACCCCGTGGGTGTGAAAAAATATGGGGGGCTGGTTTAAAGTGATTTATTGGTGAGCATGTATAGTGCCGGGAAGGATGGGGGGGGGGGGGGGAGAAAGGAAGGAGGGGAAAAAAACAAAGGAGGGGGGGGGGGAAACAAAGTGCAATGTGCATCAATCAAATTGCCGTAATTTATCTGCAGGGTTTAGTACAGCAGCTTTGAGAAAGCCACAGGACGTGGAGCTACCTCTTTCCGGTAGGACTTTTCACTACACTGGTGGTTTCGCTCTTTGATCACTCATGCATTCTGCACTTTACTTGCTATACCTGTAGCACTGTGTGGTTTTACTTTCCCTCCTCTATATAAATATTTTCACTCACTCCTTTGTGAGATTTTTTCTATATTGACTTTTTACTAGTGAGCTTAATGATTACTCTCATGAGGTTATGTGGTTGTCATCCTCATTGTTTGCAATTTGATTGATGCACATTGCACTCCCCCCCCCCCCCCCCCCTTTGTTTTTTCCCCTCCTTCCTTCCCCCCCCATCCTTCCCGGCACTATACATGCTCACCAATAAATCACTTTAAACCAGCCCCCCATATTTTTTCACACCCACGGGGTGTGTCATTTGCACTTATTGCACCTTATTGTCCTCCCGGATCTCCAACAATTTGGGTTCACATCTCAATCCCCACCTGGTTTTAATTGTATGTTTTAATTGTTTGAGGATTTACAATATAGGATTAACTTTTTGCAACATTATTTGTGCACTGATCTGGTGCGGTTTTTTGAGGTCATAGCTGTTTGTTCTTGTTATTGCTTCTGGTTGGCCACGCTGCACATTTCAGTGTACTGTATTACATTGAGGTAGTATTGATTGTTTTTCTTTTGGATGGTGCTCTACATGTCTTGTATGATGCATTGCTTCCTATCCATCACGACCAACAAGAAAATCAAAATTTTGGTTCGACAAAAATTCAATCAGACAATTGTTTTTTTAATCGTTCAGCATCGATTGTGCCCATCAACAGATTATTTACAACCAATCCGATCAGAATTTCTGATCCCTCGAACGATTTTTCGCTAGAAATTATACCGTTAGTGGCCAGCTTTAGACATAAGGCCTGATTTGCTAAGACATTTCCAGAGATCTCTGAGTGTTGTTCCAAGCAGGGATACCAAAAGCGACCCAAAGTTATATATCACAGTGGTGTAATTCTTGCAACATTTTGGAAGAATTGTTCACAATGGTTTGGGATGACAATCTAGTGTGGGTAAGGTACCTGACATGGAAGCCTCCATTTCAGCAACCCACCACCTTCTCCACCTTTCTGCTGGACAGAATGGGCTAAGCAATGTAGTGTCAAAACAGTCATGAAAGATGGTTTCAGGCAACATTTATGCAACGGGTAAATGTAGTCTAAATGTGACCTTTAAATCAGGGCTGTGGAGTCGGAGTTGGAGTCGGAGTCGAGGCAATTTTGGGCACCCGGAGTTGGAGTCGTTGATTTTATAAACTGACGAGTTGGAGTCGGGGTCGGATGATTTTTGTACAAAATCCACAGCCCTGTTAAGTATTAGACTAAGGAGTCGGAGTCGAGGAGTCGGAGTCGTAGCCATTTTGGGTACCCGGAGTCGGAGTTGGAGTCCTCATAAACTGAGGAGTCTGAGTCGGAAGATTTTTGTACCGACTCCACAGCCCTGATTTAAATATACAATCTTGATTGTACAATCTTACCACTTCTATGTAATATGAGGGACTGCCTAAAGTAGAGGGTAAAGAGGCGCCCAACGTATATAAAACACTTTAAAATCAATAAAAAGAAAAAAAAAGTTTAGGTGGCTTACCTCACAGACGACAAACTCACTTTAAGTAAGGAAGTTTAATTGAATATTAAGCACAGGCAACGCGTTTCGTAGGACTATACCCACTTCCTCAGGCCAAATACAAGTGCCCTAGCAGTCTGTATGCCGCATTCGGGGCGCCTCTAGCATTTTTTTTCTCTCCAGTACTAGACAGCCTAAAGTATCCAAAGTATATTCACTCACTGCAGCCTGCTACTACATAGATTTTGTATGATAGTATCATTAATGGGCACTTTACAGGTGGTCACACAGCATACTTTTTAAAAAATATTTTTTCAATTCAAGAATTGCTTGTCCCTTGCCATCTGCAATTGTCCCCAAAAGCCTGGCTGAGTCGCACTCCATCTCACATGCGCGGGCTGACCATGCTCGCTCCCTCACCACGCTTCCTGCGCTTGTGCAGTACTTCCACGCAGGCGCAGATCGCTCCCAGGGACGGGAGCACGTTGGGAAAGCGTTCCTGGCCGGGCCGTGTATGTGCAACAGAGCGCGACTCAGCCTGGTTTTCGGGGACAATTGCGAGTGACAGGAGTCACCCAGGGAGACGAAGAAGGACGAGCAGCCTTAAAGAAGCCCAAGGAAGTAATGTACCAGAGACGCTTCTCGTCTCAGGTACACTCTAAAGCTATAGCATATAAACCTGCAAAGTGAGGCCTCTTGCACACTGCATGCATTTCAGATTCCGATTCCGCTTTGTTGTTTTTACATCCGATTCCGATTCAGATTTTTAATCTTAACTGCATGCTGCGTTTTTTGATCCGTTTTTCTGTTGAATGTACTCAAGGAAAATCGGAAACGGAATCGGAAACGGAATCGGAATCGGAATACGGATTTGCAGTGTGCAGGGAGCCTAACAGAGGGGAATTACTGGAACTGGAAGCATTCCACTGGCTTGATGCAATGTTCTATATTTAAACATTCTCTCCATACCATAGAAAGGAGGTGTGCATTGTTTGCCATGCTAAGTATGTGCCAAGATAACACCCATTGTCCAGAATGGCAAGGTGTGTAAACCGACCAGTCACGAGATCTCACCACAAAGGTGCACGCAAAAAAGGGAAAATGCTGATCACTACTTAAAGAGAATCTGTATTGTTAAAATCGCACAAAAGTAAACATATCAGTGCGTTAGGGGACATCTCCTATTACCCTCTGTCACAATTTCGCCGCTCCTCGCCGCATTAAAAGTGGTTAAAAACAGTTTTAAAAAGTTTGTTTATAAACAAACAAAATGGCCACCAAAACAGGAAGTAGGTTGATGTACAGTATGTCCACACATAGAAAATACATTCATACACAAGCAGGCTGTATACAGCATTCCTTTTGAATCTCAAGAGATCATTTGTGTGTTTCTTTCCCCCTGCAGCTATCTTCCACTGAAGTGTCAGGCTGTTTCTTCCTGCAGAGTGCAGACAGCTCTGCCTGTATGTAATTCCTCAGTATGTGAAAGCCCAGCCAGCTCAGAGGAGGATTTATCCAGCTTGTAAAAGATAAGAGAGAAGCTGCCCTAATCTAAATAGTGCAGAGAGGGTCCTGGAGGGGGGAGATGCATCACAGAACCACAACACTGAAGAACTTGGCAGCCTTCCAGACACAGGCTGACAAGTCTGACAAGAGAGAGATAAGTTGATTTATTACAGAGATGGTGATAGAACGTGCTGCAGTAAGCCAGAACACATTAGAATAGCTTTTGGAACTTGTAGGATGATAAAAAACAGGATGCAATTTTTGTTACGGAGTCTCTTTAAGAATGAAGAAACTACTTACTAGTACAACACTTCGTTAGCTTCGTGCCTTTCATAGCGGACAGTTTCACACATCAATCTGCAAGAGAGAAAGAAAAACATTAACACCTGAATGATCTAAAAATACCCAGCACACAATGCTGCCTGTACTGTACCATTCTAACAGTGAACATACTGTGTGCCCTGCACCAGCAGCACTCAGCAGTGACAGCTTTATTTAAAGAGCTCTTGTATTATTTTTGGTCTGTAAGAGAAGGCCGCATGAATAAACCATAAACCAGGACATTTTTATATGGGCCATAAATTTCTCTCACGCCAGCAGTTATTAAAAATGAAAGCTTTGGTCAGAGGTCGAGCAGCATGACCAGCTCAAGTTCAAAGGCAGATTTATAGCCGATACTTAAACGGGACCAGTGTGGAATATTTCAGTCCTAATTAGCAGACTCTATATTGACATTATTACTGAATACAGTATACCATGCTTGTCAGAGGGAAAGGCTACACAATGCTCCCCAAAGCTGTCAGGTGACCTAAATCGTGGATGAAGCTTTAGGCTAGCATGGCTTATGGAAGGCCAAAAGAAAGATGTAGTTTCCAGAAGTACGCTAAACAACTAAGCTCATACACCGATACGACGCAGACACCCTGAAGTGGCTTACACAGCCTATGTATTTGGAATCCTAAGCCACTAATGGTGAACCTCTGCACTGGGAATACAGAGCGGATACAGGTTTCAGAAAGAGGTGCTTCTGCTAGATTTAGCATTTCAGTTCCAGTCCATTTATGGTACATTCCTATAATCCTCCCTAGCCTTCCACATGAACGTTATGATACTTATCTCAGTGTACAAAAACCTGAAAATTAACATTCAACACAGTAAGACTATTTTAAAGTGCACCTGCCACTTCCTTAAAGAACAAGTG
Organism: Hyperolius riggenbachi; assembly: GCF_040937935.1. NCBI lineage: Eukaryota > Metazoa > Chordata > Amphibia > Anura > Hyperoliidae > Hyperolius > Hyperolius riggenbachi. The sequence continues at coordinate 174,285,846 of NC_090646.1, forward strand.
ACACCCATGCTAACCTAGAGATAAAAAAAACACACACAAAGTAGATAAATACCAGTTCTACTTACATAACCGATGCATTGCACTGTCCACGTTATGATTCTTGTGAATTTTATAAAGGAAAAGCAGAGAATATTATTCTAGACAGTTTCCATCTTTGTTACCTTTGACCTCCTGATAGTTCCTCCCTCACTCTTTTTTCTCCTCTTGCTAATTGTGTATTAGTTACCTGCCCTCTTCCCAGAGTCCTCAGACACGTCCACTGAGGTCTATACTAGGAAGTGCACTGTCGTGTGTCATTAGTAGAGATGTAGCGAACGGTCCCAGGCGAACTTAGGGGGTTCGCGTTCGCCTGCACCAGGCGAACTTTTGCGGAAGTTCAATTCGCCCCATAATGCACTATGAGGGTCAACTTTGACCCTCTGCATCACAGTCAGCAGGCACATTGTAGCCATTCAGGCTACACTAAGCCCTGGAGCCCCCCCCCCCCCTTATATAAGGCAGGGTCCGGCGGCCATTAGACTCACTCGTGAGCCTGCTAGAGAGAGGAAAGGGACAGCTGCTGCAGACTTTTTCTCCTAGGGACAGATTAGTTAGGTTCTAGGCTGCTTTGCTTGCTCCTGACTGATTATTATTGCTTTTAAAGCACCCAGCAACAGCTCTTTTCAGAGCTCAACCTGTACATTTTTTTTTTCTCTCTGTGTCAAACTGAGACTTTTGTTGCATGCACAGCCTTGCTAATTGATATTGTGTGTGCCACTGCCAGCAGCCCAGCACATTCAGTGACTACCTGTGTGTGTGACAGGGAGCTGCACATTGTACTACCCAGTACTGCATATACCCCAGTACCTGTTGTGTTTACTTAACCCACCTCATCACTGCATATACCTAGCTTTGTGTTGAGTGAACCCAGCTCACTGCATCTAACTACCCAATACCTGTTGTGTTTACTCTACCCACCTCATCATTGCATATACATAGCGTTGTGTTGAGTGAACCCAGCTCACTGCATCTAACTACCTGTTGTGTTGAGTGTGAACCCACCTGGCCACCTCACTGCATCTAACTACCTGTTGTGTTGAGTGAGAACCCACCTCACTGCATCTTAAGTACCTTTACTGTTCAGTGAACCCAGCTCACTGCATCTAACTACCTGTTGTGTTGAGTGAGAACCCACCTCACTGCATATAGCTAGCATACCCCAGAGATGGACAAAATGGACAAACCAGGTAGAGGAAGAGGTAGAGGCAGACCCAGAGGAAGGCCACCAGGCACCGGCAGGTCTGTGGCTGTGCGAGGTGGTGTTGCTGTGATTTCGTGCGGACCTGCCCCAAAATACAGTGCTCAGAAGAAGGCACGTGCCATCACTTCCCAAAATCGTGAGGAGGTGCTTGAGTATTTAACACAGAACACCTCATCTCCCGCAGCCACCAGCGCTACAACAAGCACCACATCCGCTGCATTTGACACTTCGCAGGAGTTATTTGGTGGTGGTGGTGAAATCACTGATTCCCAGCCACTAGTGCAACAACAACAAGAAGGCGCAGGTACACCACCTCATACGTCTGAGTTAGGTGGCGATAGTATGGACGTAACGTGTGTGGATGGGGATGATGGTGGACCACCTGAAGTTGGTGCACTTGAGGAGGTGTCTGAGGAAAGCGCAGCTGGCAAGGAGGATTATGATGACGATTATACGGATACCACATATGTTCCCGGTAGAGGAGATGATCAGGGGGACAGTTCAGAGGAGGAGTCAGAGAGGAGTAGGAGGAGACGACTCCATGAGAGAAGCAGAGGGAGCTCGTCCTCAGAAACAGTTGGGGGCAGTGTCCGGCGCCATGTATTACCAGCTATCGCCAGCCAGCCAACATGCTCTTCAACGTCAGCTGCTGATGCCACCCTAGCGCCATCACTCCAGGGGGGTTCAGCGGTTTGGAAATTTTTTCATGTGTGTGTCTCAGATCGGAGCAAAGCCATCTGTTGTCTCTGCCAGCAAAAATTGAGCCGTGGAAAGGGCAACTCTCACGTAGGGACAAGTGCCTTACGAAGGCACTTGGAGAGAAGGCACAAACAGCTATGGCAAGAACACCTGAGGAAAAGCAGCACCCCTCAAAAGACAAGCCATCCTCCTTCTCCTCTTCCTCCTTCAGGTGCATCGTCTTCATCCACTTTCTCCCTTGCACCTTCACAGCCACCCTACTCCACACCGCCTCTTCCCTTCAGCGGTTCCTTCTCCTCTGCCCACAGCAGTACCCAGCTGTCTGTGAAGGAAGTATTTGAGCGGAAGAAGCAAATGTCTGCCAGTCACCCTCCTGCCCGGCGTCTGACAGCTATTAGCTCGCCAGTTATTACCATACAAGCTGGTGGAGTCGGAGGCTTTCCGTAAGTTTGTGGCCATTGGTACACTGCAGTGGAAGATACCAGGCCGCAATTATTTTTCACAAAAGGCCATACCCAAACTGTACCGTGCAGTTGAGAGGCAAGGGGTGTCATCTCTGGCACACAGCGTTGGGTCAAGGGTCCACCTGACCACGGATGCCTGGTCTTCCAAGCACGGGCAGGGCCACTACATTACATACACAGCCCATTGGGTCAACCTGGTGACCGATGGCAGCAAGCAGGGAGTACGTGGCTGCGCAGAGGACCGACTTGTCACACCTCCACGGCTTGCAGGCAGGCCTCCAGCCACCTCCTCTCCACCTGCTATCACCGCTTCGCTGTCGTCATACTCCTCCTCCTTAGCTGGTGCCGCCATCTCCTCTCCAGCTACACAGCCCCAGCACCCCAGGGCCTATGCTGCATGCGAGGTGTGACGGTGTCATGCAGTGTTAGACATGTCTTGCCTGAAAGCGGAGAGTCACACTGGAGCAGCTCTCCTGGCTGCTCTTAACAAACAGGTGGAGCAATGGCTGACCCCGCACAAGCTTGAGATCGGCAACGTGGTGTGTGACAACGGCAGCAATCTCATTGCTGCGTTGAATTTGGGAAAGCTGACACACATACCCTGCATGGCACACGTGCTGAATCTGGCCGTGCAAAGATTTGTGTCCAAGTACCCAGGCTTAGAGGACGTCCTGAAGCAGGCCAGGAAGTTGTGTGGGCATTTCAGGCGCTCTTACCAGGCCATGGCACGCTTTGCGGACATTCAGCGTAGAAACAACTTGCCAGTGAGACGCCTGATTTGCGATAGCCCGACTCGCTGGAATTCCACCCTGCTGATGTTCTCTCGCCTGCTAGACCAGGAGAAAGCCGTCACCCAGTACCTGTATCATTACAGTACAAGGACACAATCTGGGAGGATGGGGATGTTGTGGCCCAACAACTGGACACTGATGCGAAATGTATGCAGGGTCATGGCGCCCTTTGAGGAGGTGACCAAACTGGTGAGTCGCGATGAGGGCACCATCAGCGACTTGATCCCCTACGCCTACTTCCTGGAGCGTGCCGTGCATAGAGTGGTGGATACAGCTGTGGAGGAGCGTGAACAAGAAGAGTTAGGGCAGCAGGAGTCGTGGGAGCCATTTACACACGAACCCGATGTTTCCACAACACCGGCGGCGGCACAGAGGGGGGAGGAGGAGGAAGAAGAGGAGTAGTGTGGGGAAGGAGAGGAGTCAGACTCTGATGATGGTGACGATGAGGAAGGTGTTTCTGTGGAGGAGGAAGACTCAAGACGAATGACCTGTACTGAGTGGCCACGCTACTAGACCCCCGGTACAGGCACAAAGTGGCGGACCTCTTAGCAACTCAACAAAAGGCGGAAAGGATGCAGCACTTGCAGAACAAGCTGTCGATGATGCTTTACAATGCATTTAAGGGTGATGTGGCTGCACAACGCAATCAAGGTACCACTGGCAGTAACCCTCCTCCTCCTAAGTCCACGCAGGCAAGAAAAGGACGCTCCAGCGATCTCAGGGTGATGTCGGACATGCGGACGTTCTTTAGTCCAACTCCTCGCCATAGTCCTTCCGGATCCACCCTCCACCAACGCCTGGACCGGCAGGTAGCCGACTACCTGGCCTTGAGTGTGGATGTAGACTCTGCGAAAAGCGACGATGAACCCTTGGACTACTGGTTGCGCAGGCTTGACCTGTGGCCAGAGCTGTCCCAATTTGCCATACAACTTCTCTCTTGCCCTGCCGCAAGCGTCCTGTCAGAAAGGACCTTCAGTGCAGCTGGAGGCATAGTTACTGAGAAGAGAAGTCGCCTAAGTCACGACAGTGTTCAGTACCTGACCTTTATCAAAATTAATGAGGAATGGATCACGGAGGGCTACTGCACGACTGAAGACTAAGTCAGTCCCCACACACAGCATCTCTGCCTGCAGGCCGCTTGACTGCCTTCTCCGCCACTACCAACAGGGTCCAGGACTCTAGGCGGATTCCTGAATCCGCTGCTAGCAGCGGCCGCTACACTAATTTTTCTGGTGCGTGTACATGTGCCCATCCCCCTTCGTGATCATTACCTTGCCGCGGTGAAGGGGCTTGCGCATCACAATGAAGCAATGACCGCCGGCTATTTGAGTGTCTCGGGTGGGGGTGGCACACAAAAGATAATAAGGTCGTTGCTTCATTGTGGTTAGACCAAATTTTTTCAGCTGGACAGTCACTGTTCTGTCATTCAGCTACATCAGCCGGGCGAGCATATGGGCTGAAAAGCCACCATCACCTGCACTCTCGACATGGTGCGCACCAGTCCAGCACAGCCGTCACTACACAAACGGCTGTTTGCAGTCACTGCATACCTTTCACTGCATCTGTGACTGCACATTATACCTGGCAGTCAGTGCATAACTTGCACTTGAATGGATACACTTTTATACAATTTAAAAATACAACCATCTAAACTTTCAAACAATTTAAAAATATAACCATCTATCATTTTCACAAAATTTAAAAAAAGGGCAAAAAAACTTGCCTTCCGTAAAACATTCTTGGCAAATGCTTTCGACTTAAGTTGGTCTTCCGCTGGCTCAAGGGTCCATCTGACCACAGATGCCTGGTCTGCAAAGCACGGTCAGGGCAGCTACAGCATGGGTCTCAGCAGGCTCCCACTTCGGGCCGGAATCCAACCTTCATTCCCCGCGGTGACAATGGCAGACTTGCTCTCCATAACGGTTTCCCGTTAAAGGATTTAAAGCTAATTCATTTCAAATACACAGCAGGGCCTCGAAAGTCCGCCTCCTGTATTGTTATTTTTGGTCACTTCCTCGGGGCGGGCGTGCATGCCCGCCTGCTGCCCTCCTTGGATGTGTAGTGGTAGCCGTTTCTCAGGCTCCACACCGGATTCCATCCCTCATTCCCCGGGGTCACAAATGGCAGACTTGCCCGCCTCCATATGATTCTCGTGAAAGGAATGTGGTGTCATCTTTGCCCGCCATAACTGGTTCTCGTTAAAGGTTTTAAAGTACATTCATTTCAAATACACAGCAGGGCCTCGAAAGTCCTCCTCCTGTATTGTTATTTTTGGTCACTACCTCGGGGCGGGCGTGCGTGCATGCCTGTCCGCTGCCCTCCTTGGATGTGTAGTGGTAGCCGTTGCTCAGGCTCCACACCGGATTCAAACCCCTCATTCCCCGGCCATTACCCGGGGTCACAATGGCAGACTTGCCCGCCTCCACAGGATTCTCATTGTAGCGGTACTGAACAAGTACACAGCAAGTAGAAAATGTAATTTAAAAACAAAACGTAAGCTTTTTAACAATGCCATGGAAAGTTGAGAAGGAAGTCACATATTACCTGACATCACTGAGTGAGGAAGAGCAATCTCGCCATGTTGCGCAGTAGTCCAGCATGGCCGTCACTACACAAACAGCTGTTTGCGGTGCGTTACACAGTGAGTTTGGTGTGTCAGTGTGAAGCAGTACTCTAATTACACTCCCTGATTGATGTATACACATGCAAGATGTTTGAAAGCACGTTAGGCCTGCAATTTAGCATTCAATGTGATTTCTGCCCTTAAAACGCTGCTTTGCGTCGCATCCAGATTTTTCCCCGGGACTTTTGGCATGTATCCCACTCCGCCATGCCCCCCTCCAGGTGTTAGACCCCTTGAAACATCTTTTCCATCACTTTTGTGGCCAGCATAATTTTTTCTATTTTTCAAAGTTCGCCTCCCCATTGAAGTCTATTGCGGTTCGCAAACTTTTCCGCGAACCGAACCTTCCGCGGAAGTTCGCGAACCCGGTTCGCGAACCGAAAATCGGAGGTTCGCGACATCTCTAGTCATTAGAAGGAGTCGGAACTAAAGGGAAGAGGAGGAATATAGTATAGATAAAAAGACACCCAGCATGCAACTGTTTGGCAATGGCAATTAAAGGGCCAGTGCTCCTAAGGTTTGTGATAACTCCAAACCATAACAGCAGAAAAAGTTTTGAATGCAGGATTAGCATCTTTATCACTTAATACACTCAGACCAGTTGCTGTTGAATTTGATTTTTTTATGGCGACAATCCCACTTTAAACTTCGTATATTCATGGTCTATAGACCAAGTGCATAGTTGTCTGCTTACGCAACAGAGATGTGGTAATGTGCAAGTCATTACGTCCGTACATGTTAGTACGCTGTCAGTGAATTGGGCGCGTGGAAAGTCGAATGACGGCTCTCCCTGCTGCCGCTAAACTCTGCGGTGGTGTTAAACACTATTCTCCATCCAAGTTGTCGCGCCGGAGCCCTGAATTACTCTTACACGCCCAGCGCAGCAGAACATTACTGCTATGAGGCGCCTGGTTTGGTCGCCCGGCACTGAGCGCCGAAACTGGGCTGGGTACAGGAAAAAAAAAGCTGTATTTATTAGAATTTTTTTTAAAAATATTTATAAAAAAAAATAAACAAACATTGGGGGAGCAATCAGAGCCCACCAAGAGAAAGCTCTGCTGGTGGGCAGAAAAGGGGAGGGAAGCTATTAAGGGCTGAGTTGTACGGCCCTGCAGCGAGGCCTTAACCACTTGCCGACCGCGCACTCATACCGCGCGTCGGCAAAGTGGCAGCTGCAGGACCAGCGACGCAGATCTGCATTGCCGGCTGCAGGCTAATTAGTCAGGAAGCTCGCGCGAGCGGCTGCTTCCTGTCAATTCACGGCGGGGGGCTCCGTGAATAGCCTGCGGGCCGCCGATAGCGGCTCGCAGGCTAAATGTAAACACAAGCTGAAATAATTCGCTTTGTTTACATTTGTACAACGCTGCTAACAGTAGCAGCGTTGTACTAGATCAGCGATCCCCGGCCAATCAGCCGGGGATCGCTGTCACATGAAAGGGAGGAGCCTGTTAGAGGCTGCACAGGACAGATCCGTTCCTGTGCAGCCTCCGATCTCCGGGGAAAGGAGGGAGGAGAGGGAGAGGGGGAATCCTGCAGTGGAGGGGGCTTTGAGGTGCCCCCCCCCCCCGCCAGCCACATGCAGGCAAGAGCGATCAGACCCCCCCCCCCAGCACATCATCCCCCTAGTGGGGAAAAAAGGGGGGGCGATCTGGTAGCTCTGCCTGGTGTTTGATCTGTGTTGGGGGCTGTAGAGCCCACCCAGCACAGATCAGCGAGATCAGCGCTGGTCCTTAAGGGGGGGTAAAGGCTAGGTCATCAAGTGGTTAAAGCTGCAGTGGCCTAAATTAAAAAAAAAATAGCCTGGTCACTAGGGGGGGGGTAAGCCTACAGTCCTCAAGTGGTTAACTTCTCACTTTGCAATGTATGGATTCATTTTTTCCCCTACTACTAATTTGGTAAAGTTCTCTAAGTTCACATGTCCACAGGAAGCCTCCACCTGTGTCTTCTCTCCACAGCCGCTGGGCAACTGTGTCCCATCAACTGACAGCATGTACAAGGTCACACGTGCCATCAGTTCACGGGGTGCAGGTGCCCCTGGCAGCAATAGAAAGAAGACACGTGACACTGCAGGAGGCATGCTGGCACATAGGTGAGCTGCACTGCTTCCACACTCACAATGGGTCCGGGGGATACACATTACATGGGGGAGGCCTGATAGACATAGGCAGCTGCATAGTTTACAAAAAGAATTCATGCTGGAAACTATTGGAAATCTGTGTTAACTACATTGAAAGCAATAGATTCCTCTGATCACATAGGGATCTATCCGATGGTCGAATCTTCGGACCATCTGCCAGTGGGCTCCTTAAAGGGAACCTGGACTGAGAGGGATGTGGATGTTTCCTGTTAAACAATACCAGTTGCCTGGCAGTCCTGCTGATCTCTTTGGCTGCAGCAGTGGCTGAATCACACCCTGGAAACAAGCATGCAGCTAATCCAGTCTGGCTTCAGTCAGAGCACCTGATCTGCATGCTTGTTGAGGAGCTGTGTCTGAAAGTATTTAAGACACAGGATCAGCAGGAGAGTCTGCCAACTGGTATTATTTTAAAAGGAAAAAATCCATATCCTTCTCAGCTTAGGTTCTCTTTAAAGCTGGCTATACACATATAGATTTACACCCAATGTTACATAAGTGATAGATCCCTTTCTGAAGGGGATGGATTGCTAAGGTATTGATTCTTACCACACATAGAACAATGTTTCATATATTCCAGCAGAGAATCTATTAGAAATCGATGGAACTGCAGTGTTGTACTGTTTAATGCAGTGCAATGCTACGGCCTTCGATCTACTGTCGTTGCTGCCTTGCTTCTGATCTACCTAGATTTTCCAGCCTGTCCAATTGATACTTTTGATCGATTTCTAGTCAAAAGCAATTGAAATTCTATCGATCGGACAATCCATTCCCATCTGATTTAAGTGATGTAATCTGCAGGGAATCTAATTGGAAAATCGATGTGGCAGTGGCAAGAGGGTTGCCTGACATCTGGGCAAAATAACAAGACTGAAAGACAACATAGCATGGATACTACTTAATAAACCTGTATTATAAGGTTAATAAGGTATTATTAGTAAGATTTCAGCCTAAATGTAACTTGTGCCACATTCTTCGCTCTCTAACCAAGCTGCAGGCAATATCTCATCAGTTGAAACGAGAGAGAGAGAGAGAGAGAGAGAGAGAGAGAGAGAGAGAGAGAGAGAGAGAGAGAGAGAGAGAGAGAGAGAGAGAGAGAGAAGTGGTGGGTTTTAATTTCAGGCACAAGTCAGCATGGTAAAATGACGAAGGGAAGTGTAGGAAATGGTTAAGGAAACCAAAGTTCCTTTTCACACGCATTCAGGAACTCAAATTAACAGGACAGATTACTTCCTGTTCCCACTAGATATTTAAAACATGACCTACTGTAAAACCTAAAGGCTACAAATAGGCGGACAGTGGGGATATCCTGTTTATCATTCCTAATATTTGTACACACATTTAACTTATCATGCACACGTTAGAGACAGGTTTGCTTTTAAGTAGAAGATCAATAATATATCTCCATCTCTTCATGATCGTCTCATGTAATCTCCCAAAAGCCAAATATCATCCGTGTACAGTTTGTTCCAAAATTATCACCCGCAATGATCACATTGAACAACAATAATTTGAAGTGTGAACTTTAGAGACCTAGCCTGTATATGGGGGACCAGCTGTAGGTGCTTGACGGCCTATCTACAGACTGAAGTCTCTAGTCTATAACCAGCGCTACAACCAACTTAAAACTTTTGCACAGTACATTCATAGCAGGGGCTGAATTCAAGTCAATTTTTATGTTCTATTTTGCTTGGTTGGGGCTACCTCTAAATGTTCACATCAGGGTCTGTAAGTGCTATTCATACATTTTGCACAAAAACATGGACAACGTAAAGCGCATGCACACACACATGCGTGTGTGTGTAGGGGTAAGCACTCTCACCTTGCAGTGCTAGGTCTGCGGTTCAAATCCCAGCCAGGGCATTATGTGCACAGAGCTTGTATGCTCTCGCCATTTCTTCATAGGTTTCCTCCCACATCCCCAAAAACATACAGATGGGTTGATGGGTTAATTTTCCCCCAAATTAGGGGGGCAATGTGTGCACAGATCCTTGCCAGGAAGTGCTTTTGAAAATAATAAATAAAATACTTTAAGTCCCTCATTAAGCGATGTACTAGTCAAAAACTTGTTAGTTCCTTCAGCTTTCTACTAACTACTATAAGTGAAAGACGCAAAGGAGAAAGGTCATTTACAGTCCATTTAACTTTGGAAGAAATATACTTAGAATTTGTATGTGTTTACATGTATGTTAAAATGTACTCTTTTCGTGATAGTGGTCCTTTAATAAGCACAATTACATACATAAACTAGTGGATATTAGCAAAATTACTTATTTCACTAGGTATAATCTCTATCCCCATCCATCTATCCATCTTACCACAGCACAATTCAAGTTTCCAAGAAATCATTACACAATATACTAGTAATAGTTTTTAATTGATTTACAACTAAAGATGATATTTAACTTGTGTTAATGTTGCAACCGTTTTCATCCTGGTCATACATAGTTCAACGTATCCAGCAGATTCAATCAAGCTGATTGATGGTCTCCGAGGAAGCAGAGGGGTCTGCGATACATGTGAGATCTAGCGGGGGCACGGGCGAGGTGTCATCACGGGTTCTGGTGGTAAGCTCCTTCTTTCCTTTTCCTCCTTACTGTTTATCCACTCAGGTGGTTCATATATCTCTGAAGTAGCTTATGTTCTATAGGACCTTTAGTTACTAGATGGAGGATTAGTTTTACCATTGTTGATTACTATTTAGCTTACCATTTGTCCCTGTTTTATATTATACATCATTTGGTATATATAGTATTTACCTGGTTGATGACCATTATTTTATGTGTCATTCCACTATGACACCTGATCTGTATCCCCAGCTATATGTTTTTGTTTTTAAGAGACAAGTCCCTAATAAATTTGCTTATACCTTATGGTGCTTTTTGTATGATTTATTGAATATTATTTTATTGCTATATGGATAACTTTCTCTTTGTATTTAGCTCAATCAAGCTGATTGACGCTACCAAAGGTCTTTTGCCCCAACCTACCTGATTAACTTCCTATTGGTTTTAGACAGATTTTAGGCAGAAGAAATTGATAGCGGGACCTGGAAGTGGTGTGTGATGAAATAAAGAGTACGTACAGTCACAATCCTATGTAGAACAATGCTATGCAATTTTTCATTTTTCTCGCTGTAAGGGTTAAAAATTCAGGGCTCTAAGTTAATTCCTCTGCTATTGAACCAGGATTACTGTAATGCAACTCTCCCTGATAGGTAATTGGGGGGGGGTCATAGGAAAAAGGTGCAAGGAACAAAAAAAGTTAAATAATTCAAGATATGCCTGTAGCAGAGCTAAACAACATTAAAGAAGTGTTGCGCATCCCCTGAGACAAAAACTTTAGATTTACAACGGCTAAACTCAAAATACAACTATGGGATTTAAGGCAATTCCAAATTAGGATTAGGACTATAAACGTACAGTTTACTTTGACTTAAAGTTTCCTTTAATTATAACCATTTTGAGGATGCTAGAAATCAAGGAAAACAGAGAGAAGCCATTATAACTGGAAGCCGCAGCGACCTTTATTTACTGCAAACAACTGCACAATGTACAATGTTATACAACTACGTCTACAAATGACTTGATGCTAAAATGATTACAGCCTGTTGGTAAAGAAAGCAAGAGCAAATTAAAAAAGACAGCCTAAGCGAAGAATGCTCTGCCAGGTAACAAATTAAAATGGAACCTGCTAAATTACTCACATAACCCCCGCACTGCCTTTAATTACAGGCAATGATTATATATAATTTTGTGTCCCAGCAAATCCAAATCTTTTCTGGTGTTTTCAGAGTAATTGTGGCACAGAAATGAACGGGAAAATCACGACAAAGGTGAGGCTGTTGGCTTCTAGTTGTAGATTATTGTCATTAGATATATCTGATAGACATAGGCCTGTAGATCATGTGATTTGCCCAAAGGGTTCATGGGAAAAAAGCAAGACATGAGCCCAGAGCTAAAATGACCATTACTACATGATGTGACCACAGACTATTTGCATTGGGCACTCCTTTAAGCACTATGTTAAAGAGAATGCCTGATATATACTAGGGGAAGTGTACAATCTGCTCTTTATGAACTGTTAAAGCCTAACAAACATCTGAAATATTTATTTTTCAGAATACATTAGCAGCTAGATTTGGTTTAGAGATGTTGAAACCTACTAATATAATCAGCGTTGGCTGTTTAATTCAATCATATGTGCAACTGTAACAAATAGAAAGTGACAGCCCATTCAGCTGAATCCATCCCCAATCAGGCTCTGTAGTCAGAATCTGACGGCTGTAAACTCCTGCCTACACATGATGATAAAATGACTGCTTTTTTCTCCTTTGGAAGGTCTACACAGGAATGTTTGGGGACTTCGTTTCACCAGCACTGCACCATCAGCAGATAAAAGCTATGTACACACGAGACGGACGATAACGAGCGCCTCTGCTGAGAATCCAGCATGTGCATGGAAGCCACAGACCCCTCTCCGCCACTTAACCAGTGATCCATCCTGGCAGTCACTTCGGTCTAACGATGACCAAGAGCATGTTTTTCCTCTATTACCTTGCCCGCCATGTGACGTCACACTCGCACTGATCCCCATCCCCAGCATACAACATAAATTGTAGCTCAGCTATGTGTCTGCACAGCCTCAGTGTCACAATGTAGCTCAAGTCACAATCCCTATTGAGTGACATTGATGGAACTTGTATACGGGCCTTAAAGGGACACTGTAGGGGGGTCAGGGGAAAATGAGTTGAAGTTACCCGGGGCTTCTAATGGTCCCCCGCAGCCACTCCCCAGTGCTCCGGCCCCGCCTCCGGTTCACTTCTGGAATTTCAGACTTTAAAGTCTGAAAACCACTGCGCCTGCGTTGCCGTGTCCTCGCTCCCGCTGATGTCACCAGGAGCATACTGCACAGGCCCAGACCATACTGGGCACAAGCTATACACTCCTGGTGACATCAGCGGGAGTGAGGACACGGAAACGCAGGCGCAGTGGTTTTCAGACTTTAAAGTCTGAAATTTCAGAAGTGAACTGGAGGCGGGGCCGGAGCATCTGTGAGTGGCTGCACAGGCACAGGATGCCTATGGGGGACCATTAGAAGCCCCGGATAACTTCAACTCATTTTCCCCCGACCCCCCTACAGTATCCCTTTAAAGCGGAGCTCCTGAGTACAAACGTAAATCCTGCCTAACCTCTCTCCCGGAGACATTTACTGCATGTTTTGGCATTTTTGACCAGGGAGAGAGGGGAGGCGGGTCAGGTGATGTGGGGTCTTTGAGACAGGCTGCAGGATTTTTCATCTGTACTCTGGAGGTCAGCTTTATTTATTTAAGTATTTATATAGCGCCGACATGATACTAGTCTTGTCACTAACTGTCCATTAGAGGGGCTCATAATCTAGTCCCTACCATAGTCATATGTCTATGTATGTATCGTGTAGTGCATGCATCATAGTCTAGGACCAATTTAGGGGGAAGCCAATTAACTTATTTGTATGTGTTTGGGATATGGGAGGACACCGGAGTGCTCGAAAGAAACCCAGGCAGACACGGAGAGAACATACAAACTCCTTACAGATGTTGACCTGGCTGAAATTTGAACCGGGCACCAAGAGGTGCAAAGCGAGAGCGCTAACCACTGACAGCACCACCATGCTGCCCAGCTTTAAGCACAATAATACTGACACTCCCATTTTACACAGCGACTGTTCTAAACACAGAGTATGAAGCACATCATTTTGGTGCCCACACAGCACGAGATTTGGGCAATACAATCACTGTAATTCAGGTGCCGGCAATAACCGTCCCCCGAATTTTGTGCAGAGAGGGAGGAATTGGGTAAAAAGTAGGGAAGTATTTTTTCTACATCTTCACCTAGATTACCTAGCACAGAAAGAGGTGTCTCTTGGCTTCTTGGCTTCGCCCTGCGCCCAAAACAAATGCAGACAGAACGCAACTTTTCTGGGTGAAAAAACTAAAAAAAATCAGCTTACTACGATCTGTGAATAGGTTTTAATTGTGCATTGTCAGCTTCCTGATACCACATTCGAGGTCACACACTTGCCACCACGTCACAGGGTACAGGCAACCCGACAGCAATGGACACTGGAGAAAGAACACCAGTGGACAGGTGAGCCAAAACATTGAAACACTCACCACAGGCCCAGAAGGTATATATAACATGAGGGAGACCTAGGAGGCCTGATAGGCAGGGGAAGCTGCACAGATTTCATGCTGAAATCTATTGGAAATCTGTGTGCAGATGTCTGGCAGCAATATATCCCTCTCTGATCTGAAAGGGATAGATCTGATAATCGAATCTGCTGCAACATCTGCCAATGTATGGACATTAGTAGAGAGCTGTCCATGTGACAGAGGCCTTATTTGGCTGAATGGGAGGACTGGGTTCTTCCTCTGTTAGCAGCCTTTCAAGGTGGGTCAACAGATTACATAAAATTGGCTGTTAAACAAAGCTGTACAAGACTAATAGCCTTTTGCCTCAAATAGTACACATAAAATATTCATAAGTAATATTTCATATCCTCCTAGTTAAACACGTTTAGAAAGCACTGAACATAAAAGTATAAAACCTGATATTTCCTGTATTGTTAAATGTAATGGATAGGTCATGTTCTGTCTATTCATGTTGTAAGGGTGACTAACCTCAGCTGATGCTCCCGAAGATTGGACAATGCTTCCATCCCATGGAGATAGGAATAAACGATCTCCAGATCCTATAAGACACAAGAAACAATAGGTTTACAACGAAGGTATATTAATAGCGAACATGGTGGAAGTAAATAATTGTACGTTACCCCCTCACTCTGATTCCCCTCCCAATCATTTTTAAAACAGTTTTAAAGCAGACCTGAACTCCTGCAGAACACACAATGAAAAATCTTTATTCCACATATAGTTGCTGTAGAATTCACTTCTTTGTGTTTCAAAGATTAGATCAAAGTGTCTGATTAGCTGTTATCAGCAGTGGTGAATAGACTGTAGGAGCTTCTGCTCTGGCACAGGGTTAGGGCTTGTTCACACTACAAGAGCTTTTTAAGCCCTAATGATTTGAAAAGCTCTTGCTATTGAAATGCTATGAGGGATTTTTACAAAATCACATCGCTCCAATGAGAACACATACATAGGATAACATTAGCAAGAGCTTATAAAATCACAAAGCGATTAGAAAAACCCCTAAAGGGGCCCATACACTTAGCCGATTTTCTGGCCGATCGATCGATTTTGATAGATCGATTGCAAATCGGTTGACCGATCGACCGATTGGCGGCCGATTTCGATTGATTTCAATCGATCTGGCAGGGTGGAAAATCCAGGTCGATCTGTTGAGATTGCTTATCATTTTGCATTGTCCCTAATGGAAATCTGATGGCAAAAAAATGCCATCAGATCGATTTTCAATAGATTTCAAACTGAAATCTATTGGAATTCTAATCCTAGTAAAAAATATTCCTAAACACATCAGATAGATAAGAAATCTATCTAATGATCTATCTTCTGCTAATCTGACAAGTGTATGGCCACCTTAAGGGTCGTTTTCCACTGAGCCAGCGTGGGTCTTGTAGGATGCATGCTGGCACTTGCATTGATGCGAGTGCTCATCAGAATTGCTTAGCTGTCCCATGCACGGCTATAGGGATTTGGGTGCTGCAGGAACCTGCAGCATGCTATCCTGAATCACACCGCAGTGCTATTCTGATGCAATCCATAGCAGCGTTTCCCCGCCAGAGAAAATCTGCAGACTCAGGCTGGAATCAGCCCAACACTGAGGCTTAAACCCTACAATGTTCCCTGCAAAAGTGAAACCTAATAAAACGTTAGCGTTTTTAGGACTTCCATAAATTGTAATGAATGCATTATTTCCATAGAGGTTGTAATGCTGTGGCTAATCTTTTAGAGCAGAGAGGAAATTCAGACTTTAGTTCCACATAAACTGTAAAAGTAAAACTGACCCAATGTTTCCCAGCTCCAGCTAACCACTTGGTCTCCCTGGATTGGGAACCATCATCTCCGTTTTCAGCTGCAAGCAAGTACATTGTTCATCCATTTATTACTAAGGTGGTTGTTATACCTGCAGTGGGCACACTTCTGCTATTGCAGAGATAACACAGGTCCCTCTGCATCTCCAGTGGCACTATGCTACAAAATGCACCATTTCTCCATTTTGTACCACATTTACATTTCAAAACTGTCACCCACAAACAGTGCAGGCTGCCTTGCCGTATAGTGAAAGAATATAAAAGAGTCTAGAGCCTAACGAAACTGGATGCAGCCTAACCAGGCAGTCATGATAACATTAGTTCCGAATGAATGCATAAGCTTTTTGGGCAGCCAAGAATTAAATGTCTTCGCTTGTATGTGGAGTACAGATGTGCTTTCACAATAAAAGTTAATAGAAAGAAATCAGCCAGTAAGCATCTTCAAATAATATTTAAAAAGTGACATAATGTAAAGTAGAACGTTATCAATAAGTACACTAAATTCTGCAAAGGCAAAATTCCCTTTCTAGCAGCTTGTGCTCCCATTCATCTACAGCATGAAAGGACACTGAACCTTGCAATACAATCTTTCTATGACCTAATAATACTGAAAGGAAGCCAAAGTGCTGCTTCCTACTGCAGCCAATCAGGCGCTAGTTTGAATTTTTTATTTTATGCAGCACAACAATAATGGCTTTGGTTAGCACAGAAGACTCTTGCTTTCCTCTCTTTGTATATAAATGCATGTTTAGAGAATGATAAAGCAGCAGGACCGGTGAAGACATGAAGCGGTATAATGACATCGGCAGCATATATTTACAGCAATTAATTTGATATTTTTTCCTTCTCCTCTCTCTCTGCCTATCTTAGCTGATGATAATCTGCCCACACTGTGTAAGTCCGGACTGAAGCCAAGAAAAAGGGTACTGTCAACACATTTGTGTTTGAGTAATAGACAAGGCAATGCAGAAGTCATCAACGAGGGTTTAGAGCAGCTTTTAATACCAAGATGAATACTCTGTAGGAAAAATATCAAGCTAGAAATGATGCAGCCTGGCATTCCAGATGGATAGGAATAGTGTTATCCACTAATCATTAGGCGCTTGGCCCAGAGGGAAAAAAATAAAATAAAAACTCCACACGCGCAGCGTTGTATTACAAGTGTGCTTGATAGATTGCGTTCTTCTCTGGCGGCAAGTAAAATAAGTGTCTTTCTCAAGAGGTGCAGACAGATGGGGAAAAATGATCCCAGAGCTCCTCAGCGCTCCAGTGCAACACCTGGGGACACAGCAGGCAGGGCCCGAGTCATCACTAAACTGGGGGCTACATGAGCAGCTAGTCCCCTGTGACTGCACACACTGATAATGGAGCACAGGGGGAACCTTCCTTCACAACTGGGATTACATGGCAGGGTGGCAACCCCATTCATCACCACAGCAATGGATTATTAACAGCTACTGATTCCTGGATGCTGGAGATACGACGCCATGCATGATTATGTACTGCTACTTGTAAACCTGTCCACAGTCCTTCACTGGTCCAGACACACATCCAATGCACAGGTAGCAGGCACTAGCAGATGTATCCAGTCTGAGGGATGGGAAGGGAAATGCAAAGGAACATTCTGCTGAAAGTGCAACATTACCTGAGAAGTAATGCTGCCATTCACAACCAACTGGAACATACAGAAAAAGGTGCTTCTTTATACACAGCAAGCATGTTCCGTACACCGCTAGACAACTGCCTCTAACTGGTAATATAGGTTTCTAATGCTGTGTACTATAAATCAGGATGATGGTGTACAGTACATATAATAATTGTGTGGGGGCGGTTCTTTCAGAAAAGACATATGCAGAGATGATGGCTCCTCAGTAAATGAATGTCCAAATGTAGACACGCATATTGTACAATGCGGTTATTGTATTATGAAATAAATGTCTATGGCGTGTGAGAGACTGAACCCGGAGACATGGGATTTGTGTGTGTGGGATTATCGGTTTCCCTTTACACACATGAATAGTGGAATACCAGTGCATCCATAAGGCTACAAACCAACAACCTGAAATGCATGGAACATGTCAAAGATGCTAAAATGGTGGAAAATGTACCACTGGTGTGCTTATCCTCCCTCAATTTTCCAAGCGATTCCTGGCAGATTTGATCAATGCAATCAAATCTGGCCGGAAACTATAGAACAATCGTAATTTCAAATGTACTGTATTTTGATGAAAAACTATCAAAATTATAAAAGGAATCGAACAGAAAATTTCAGTCTATCAGGGGGCACAGAAAAAAACGGCCTGAAGCGTTGCACTGTATTGAAATAGATTTCATAGTGTAATCTAAGTGCGGTGTATGGTAAGAGTCACTCTCTGATCAGATTCAGATCAGACAGGGATCAATGGGGGCAATTGCTTGGGCAGCACAGTAGTGTAGTGGATTGAACACTCACTTTATAGTGCTGGCTCCCCGGTTTGAATCCCCACCAGACAGTTATCTGTACGGAGTTTGTATGCGCTCCCCGTTTCTGTGTGGGTTTCCTCCGGAAACTCTGGTTTCTCACATCCCAAAAATATACAGGTAAGTTAATTGGCTTCCTCCTAAATTGGCCGTTGATTACAATACATACACGATACAAACATACACATAAGACTATGGCAGGGATTAGATTGTGAGCCCCTCTGAAGGACAGTTAAGTGACAAGACATTATACTTTGTACAGCGCTGCGGAAGATGTCGGCGCTATATAAATATGAAAATCACTTGTGTTAGGCAGCCTGAAAATTTCTGTGTGTCATTCCATTTCAATCTGTATACAAACAAACTGCGGCAACATTTACATTTAGTTGGAAAAATACAATCAATTATCAAGCTCAATCGTGAACAAACAGCATTCAAGCACCTGATCAGATAAGCAGCCACAGCGAACAGGACGATTCTTGGCAACCGCACAAACAGAGAGGTGTATGAAGCTTTAAAAGACTGATGAGCGTCATTTAGTCTTTATTGGTGCTCCACTGCAGAGAGGAAGGAGAGGGAAATACATTCCACATGGTAATTATTCCGAATGACTTCATTAGAGTAGCATTGCATTATCTCTAGGTTGCCAGCAGCAACCCTGGCAGGAGGATGCAGTCAGGAATCCTGCAGTGAGCTCTAGTCAGTGAGCCATGGCAGCCAGAACACATGGGAGGCACATTCTGCTGCAAGCTAGGAAGGCAATCAGGAAACATGCATATAAAATGCCTGCTTTCTGACCCTTTAACCTTGTAAAAAGTAGCTATTTTTCATCTGTGAAGTGAGCCTCACTGGAAAGTTGTACTAACATTTCCAGTGAGACAAAGGAAGTCAAGCTAAAGTTTTCAATTAATCTATGGGCTGGTACACACATAATAGCGCTAGCGTAATCACAAACGCAAAGCGTTTTTAGAAGTGATTTTTCTAAGTGATTCTAGGCATGTGCCTAGCGATTTTCTAGGTATGCCTAGCGTTTTTTGGAGCGTTTTGGTATAGCAATTTTTTATTTTTTGTACAGTAGAGCTAGAAGTGCACAGCTTTTGTATTAAACAAAAAGAAAACTTGGAAAAATCGCTCTATTTTGTTTTTAAAAGCGATTTTCCACTTCAATATACTCAACATTCAGGCTGTATTGTGCCTCAGAAATGCTGCAGGACCCGCATTTTCATTTAGGAAACAAAACAAACAAAAAAAAATCACATCGCCCTGGTGTGATCCATCCCCTACAAACATTAGCCAAGCGCTTTTCAAAGCTGTAGCGTTTTTAAAAGCGCTCTTGGTGTGCAGAGAGTTTTTTCTAGGACGTTTTGTCTGGGTAGTCCACTGATTTTACCAGCTGTTTTTCCCACAGTGGGTGGCAGCAGTGGGGTACTCTGCAGCCAATATGCTAATGCACAGAGGACAAGGGATAGGAATGGGTAAGAGTTGGAGCTCAATGATGTTAAAAGGAACTTGAGGTTTGAGGAATATTCAGGCTGCCATATTTATTTCCTTTTAAACAATACCTGTTGCCTGGCAGTCCTGCTGATCATTCTGGCATCAGTAGTGTCTGAATCACACACCTGAAACAGGCATGCAACTAATCCAGTCAGACTTCAGTCAGAAACTTTTCAACTGCATATGCTTGTTCAGGGTCTATGATTAAAAGTATTCGAGGCAGTGGATGAGAAGGACAGCCAGGCAATGTGCATTGTTTAAAAGAAAATATGTCAGCTTCCATATGTCTCTTACCTCGAGTTTTCTTTAGGCTAGTTACACACCAGTACGTTGCGTTTAGGGGACGTTATAGGGCACATAACGCGCCCCTAACGCATCGCCTGGTGCTCTCTGATGTGGACGTCAGAGTGAGCCGCGTTGTGCAGCTCACTCTGGCGTCCGTGATGCCGTAATGTGTACTCTTGGACGCATGCGGCATCACGTGGTCCCGCCCGGCCAATCGCCGCACAGAGCGGCCGCTCTAGGAAGTAAACACTGCACGTCACACCGTGCAGTGAATATTAATTAGCCATGTGTTTGGCCGCTCTCCACTCCTCCCCAACACTACTGAGCATGTGCGCACAGTCTAACGCGGCTTAGTCGCGCATAACGCACAGCATGCAGCACTCTCAACGGATGTGCTTTGTTACAACGTGAGCACTGTGAACAGCCCATTGATTTTTCATTACTGTGCGGTGGGGCTGCGTTACAGGCTGCACTAACATGCGCCTGTAACGTCTTACTGTGAAAGCAGCCTTAAGCTAGGTGATCTGGAAATGGAAAACGCTATAGAATGCAAAAAAACTATTTAAATGCATACTGGATGTAGGATCCTGAATTTGGAGAGGGATGTAGATATATGTAAACTGTCTCACTTTTATAAATGTATTGCACTTAATTTACAATAATCTTAACGTCATTGATGACCAGTAATCATCAACATTAATCAGTGCCTACCGGGAACATTTTAGAGCCTCCACTAGCAAGAACTTCCTAACTGACACGATGTATCACATCTGAACAGGACCTGGAATTAAAAATTCACACTTCACAACTGGGCAAATGTCATCATTACCAAGAGGTAATGTCGAATGAAAAACAAAACACACATTTGCTGCCAAAATATAAAAATGCTGGTCAGAATTTCCATCTTGAGGCTTTTACTCTAGAGTAGACACAATAGTGCAGAGTGATTTTAGGTTGTGAGGAGGACTGAAAACCAAGTCACATGAGCAGCAAACAGAAGTGGTCAGTGAGAGTTGCTGCCTTTGCACAGATGCCACCCGCTCACAAATGCCAATGAGTTCCCTTAGCCAAATTATTTGGTACACACTTAGAGGATTAACTGGTGCTTCACCTCATGCAGCACCTGGACTCCTGGTGGGCTGTGGCTTCCACAGAATGTAATGTAGACTTTATATGAAATGAGAAACCGTGTATGTCAGTCACCAGGTTCATATATAATATAAAGTCCTAATTCAGCCTTATGTTTTATTAATGCATAATTTGTGGAATAGATTATACTGTACATTTACAATACATTAAGCTTAGTGTAATGCATGTAAAACTTATCTGAATTATACATTTTCTTATTACCTGGTGGGTTGGTTTTGAAACCGTGACTTCCTATCAGTGTCAGATGCAGCTCGGCTAGACTAAAGTGCAGTCAGCAAGTTATCCAAACTCCTCCCCCTAGTCCACAAGTCAGGGAGGAGCTGGGATAGGACACCAGAAAGTATTTTCCTGTGAACAGAGCTCACCCTGTTGATAGGATAGAGCAGAGGGAGGAGGTGGGCGGGGTCGGGTGATGGCTCTGTGCAGAGGAAGCAACTCCCACTCTGCTGGCAGCCCCACACTCTGCACAGATCTCTAGGGTCTGGCCATGTGATACACATTTCCAAAGGCTATTTCTCTGGAACAGCTGCATCAAATATGAAAATTGTGTGACTAATGGCAGCCTCTCCTATTCACCTAATCAGAGAGGGCTGACTAGATTTTAATAATCCATACATACTGACAATATGCTAATCCGTTTAACAAGTATGCCTAAAGAATATTAGAGAGACTAATATGTGTGTTCTACGTCAAAGTGTAATTCCATTCTCAAGGAGAAAGAATAATCCTCACAAGGGCAATTACAGACATTACAACAGTTGTAGTATACTTTACTGCAGACTTGTCTATTTGTGTAGTAAAAATAAAGTGAGAAGTAATTGCAGTGGAATCCTGACAGGAAATAAGTGGAAGCATCTGTCTACTATAATCACACAATCAACCCAAGGCTGTGAAATGCAAAATATGGCACCTTGTCTCCCTTTAGATGTGCATCTCCCCTCTCCATATAAATAAAACACCACAGCAGAAAATCTAAGGACATTACAGGAGATATTTATATTTTATTTGTGTAAAATTCTTAAAAAAAAAAAAAAAAGAGCCAAAGTATGTAGAAAAATGAGAAGGTACATATCCGTTAGCCGTGCGCATCCGGCAGGTGGCGCTGTTGTTGCTAATTTCAATCATAATTACTTCACGTAACAAACCTATGAAAGTAAACGGTGCAGGTGGCGCTAATTGCATTCCTAGTTAAGATAACAATATGTATATTAAAAAAGTGAGATAATTAAATGACAAATAAACCGGCGGCAATGTAACAGATCAAGCCGCCGGCTTCGTGTCTCCCTCTCCTCCCCCCTTGCCCTCTCTTGTATAGAACACTGGCAGCCCTGGGGGGAGGGGACTCGTGTCCCCCCAGAGTCGTTCGTCGCTATAAAACAAGCAGGATTCCCTGCTGCGACGAACGACTCTGGGAGGACACGCATGTCCCCCCACCCCCCCCAGGGCTCTATACAAGAGAGGGCAAGGGGGGAGTAGAGCGAGACACGAAGCCGGCGGCTTGATCTGTTACATTGCCGCCGGCTTGTCATTTAATTATCCCACTTTTTTAATATACATACAGTATTGTTACCTTAACTAGGAATGCAATTAGCGCCACCTGCGCCGTTTACAGTCACAGTTTTGTTACGTGAAGTAATTATGATTGGAATTAGCAACAACAACGCCACCTGCCGGATGCGCACGGCTAACGGATAAGTACCAATGAGAGTTCCGGGAAGCCAGTAAGTACACTAAATACTGAACCATTGCCAAGGCTTCAAGAAGCTTATGAAAAATATATAAGTACCGGTATGCGAATACTTCAGAATATTTGATATTTCTGGCTTGCTGAGCATCCATGCCGGATACACCAGTGTGTCATTTATGCATGTGGTGTCAGAGAAATGCAATATATCCACACTTTACTAATCTAGTCATGCCTCTTGAGAAAACCTCTGTCATGCAATATACCAGAAGCACCTCTCCAAAATAATCCGTTTCATATCTAGGTTAGCATTTCATGGACACCAAACAACAAAGGAAGAATGTTCTGTCCAGAACACTGTCCAACATGGCAGCGCTTAGCTCTTCTGTTCCACAGACTGCAGCATACTGAATCTGGTACTGCGAGTTATCTCCCTTCATATGACTCACAACACGTGGCAAGGGTCCCACCAAATGCTACAATCTGGATCTCACAAAGCGCTATTATTGATGTCATGTGTGACTATCTCTGGGGACCAGCTGAGAGACCTCAAGCCTGACAGCTGCCTGTTGTTTCATCCAACAATCTTGTGTTAAAAAAAATAAAAAAAATAAAAAAAAATCTGACAAATCAGTATTAAACAGAAGTGTCCTGATATCCAATGTCAGCGATGTATCAACAGTCATTCACAAAACAAATGCTATTATCAGATAAATGCTTTTCACTGACGAATCAAATGGTTATTTGGAAAAGCACAGAAAGGGCTCTTTTAGGACCCATGCACACTTGCTGAGCACAAAACGCTAGCGATTTTGCTAGCGGTTTGCTCTGGCAGTTTTTGGCGATTAACGCTCAAAAAAAAAAAAGTCACCATTCACATGTGATTTTTTTAGCGATCGCGTTTTGCGCTTCTATAGCACTAAAACGCGATCACCGGGAAATCACCTGAAAATGCTGCAGGCTACGAGTTTACGTTTAGTGTTTTTGGCCGATTTGCGGCGATTAGTGCAAATCGCACAAATGAGAACGGGCCCATAGACTTATTACCCTAGCGCTTTGAAAAGCGCTAGAGTTTGAGCGTTTTGCCGAAATCGCAGGCAAACCGCTCAAATGTGAATGGGCCCTCATGCTACATGTGATTTAGCTGCGATTTCGATGAGATTTTTAAAAGTGCAACAGTCTTTCCACCTTTTCTCCTTGTGTTCCTAGCATCCAGTGAAAATCGCATCAGAATCGCACCTGAATTGCATTGTGATCTGCTGTGTATTGCCTAGTACACACAATGATATTTTCAGGCAGATTTCCTGCCAGAACGATTATTTTCAACATGTCCAATCTGATTTTGATCAATTTTCCGATCGATTTTGCTTTCACTTCCATGAAAAATCAATTGGAAAATCGATCGAAATCAGTTCGGCCAGGTTGAAAATAATCCATCTGGCAGGAAATCTGCCTGAAAATCTCATTGTGTGTACTAGGCATAAAATAAAGCCCTGCGTTGCAAGTCACTTCTGGAGGCGGAGCTTGTAATTGTCATTCATTACACTAAATGGGATCGTGGGCACAATCGGCCCAAAATGTAGGCAACCATGCGTTGCGATTCAAAAGTGAATTGCATCGCATGAATGGAAACCGCAGACAGTGAGGTCTACAGGAATAATGTTTATTGAAAAAAATAAACTTACAGTATTTGAATTTGTAGCCAGCAAGTGGTATTGTGATGATACCCTTAGTACAGTGTGTTGTCAGGGCCATGGCCCTGATAGTTTCCTGTCTGTGAACCTCATTGCATTGTGGGAAATAACAGCTGTTTCCAACTGCCAAGAAAGCAAAATATCTCCTTCTGAGCATAGAACTCTCAGTAAGGCCTAGAACCTACTAGCAGCGCTTTTCTGAACAACACTTTGTGATTTGAAAAGCTCTTGCTAATGTAATGCTATGGGAGTGATCCCACTTGAGCGATGTGATTTTATAAAAATCCCCCATAGCATTGCATTAGCGAGAGCTTTTTCAAATCACTAGCGCTTAGAAAGTGCTGCTTGTGGGTTTGAGCCCTAACATTCCTCGGAGATCACCTGTGTGGACTAAAGATGTCACCACCTGTAATCCATTTCAGAATGTAAATCGGGTTGAGGATTGTTTTTACAATGGGCCAAATACTGAATAAATAATTTATAAATTAAGATTGTAGGGAAAAAAAAGCAATTTTATTCATTATGTTATTTTCACTACTGTTCTAGTTTAAGGACCAGTACACACTTGCTGTGAAAACAGACAAACTTTGTCCACTTCACAGAATGCAGGAACGGACATGTCAATAGATCCCTTCATCTAGTAGCAGTCAGAAGGCAGATTATGTGAAGGCAGATTATGTAAAAAAATGAATTATTTCCATTCAGCTGGGATTGAACAGGGAGATCTCTAGAATCCTTCAGGTGTGGCAGGTGTGGTAAGGCTGTCGGGAATGAGTTGACATCTGAGAAGAGTTACGTACTGAAAGAAGCTTCAGCAAACAAATGTTGTATAAACATGTTGCTCAGGTATACCGTTGCTATGAGGAGGGGAGGGAAGGAGAGACACATTGCTGCAGTGCTGTACTGTTGCTATGAGGAGGGGCGGAGCTACAATGGAGTAGCACACAATGCTGTAGCTTCTTGCTGGCAGGGTAAGGAAGGGACAATGCTCTCAGGGGTTGTTACTGAACCCAATCTTTAAATGAGCTTGGGGGACACATGCTGGATTTTTAAGTTGCCTGTGTATCCTGCTGATCCTCTGCCTCTAATACTTTTAGCCACTGACCCTGAACAAGCATTCAGCATACAATGTGTTTCTGACATTACTGTCAGATCTGACAAGATGATCTGCCTGCTTGTTTCTGGTGTTATTCAGACACTACTGCAGCCAAACAGATCAGCAGGGCTGCCAGGCAACTGGTATTGTTTAAAAGGAAATAAATATTGCAGCCGCCATACTTTCACGACAGTTGTCCTTTAAAGTGGACCTGAACTCTTGCACAGGACAGAAGGAAAACGGAAAAAGAGAGAAATGCACCCTGTATGTATTTAGAGAGTTTAGCCTAATTCCCCCTCATTTGTGACTAATCACAAGTTGTAATTTGATCTATCCCTTGTGTCACCTGACTGCCATGGCAAAGAAAGCAGATAAGCTCATTGAAAAGCACAGGATGCTAACACTATGTCCGCCTCCATGAAAGCAGGTAGTAGAAACCCTGCAGATTTATTATAGGATCTGTATCAGCTGTAACAAAGAATTTTTTTTCTTTAAAGGTTATTATGCTGTGGTGTATCTTTAAGAGCAGAGAGGAGTTCTTAGTTCAAGTCCGCTTTAACAGGTATAAAATGCCTTATTTTACAAAGATCAGTACAGCATTAAAACCAGAATGTGAAGCTTAATTTAAAAGAAAAGAGAGAGTTTTAAGATTTGATCTCCCTGCATTAAAGGGGGGAAATAAAACTCAGCCTTTCAGCACCAGCTCAATGTATAACACGATTTATCCTCTGACATTTGTCAAATCCTCAGTGACCACTAGATGGCAATCTGCGACTTTTACATTGGGCTTTCTGCTCGACAATAAACGCATTTAAAAAAAACATAATTTCCAAACAACTATTCAATAAAACATTAGAGGCAACAATTTGATTCTTTGTTTCCTAATTCTTCCATACAGAAGCCCAGCATAAAGAAGGGAGGGGAATACTCCATCTCTGGCAAGGTATACACTACTGAATTGTGTTTTGTGACAAATTAAAACACGAGTTATTTTCCACAAATATCATGAAGTCCATGGACATTCCGGGGTATTAGGCCCCTCCATAGTGCCCACACATCACTGGAGCTCCCACCACAATAGCAAGCAGCAATGAATGAGAATCCCTTTCCTGCCAGGGATAATAGCGCTGGGCACAGGAGTGGGGAACACAGTCCTTATGCAGCATTGCTGACCAGCAGGAAAGTACAAGCTAAAAAACAAGAGGATTTCCTGGCAATGCACTCAATCAGCATAAACAAATATGTCACCTTCTCCAGCTAATCATCATGCATCAAACAACAATATACACTTTCCAGCTTATTCAAGAACGCAATAATAAGACCTATTACTAAGTTAAAGAGACACTGAAGCGAAAAAAAAGAAAATATGATATGATTTGTATGTGTAGTACAACTAAGAAATAAAACATTAGGAGCAGAGACATAAGTCTAATATTGTTTCCAGTACAGGAAGAGTTAAGAAACTCCAGTTATCTATGCAAAAGAGCTAAAGTCACAGAGAGCTCTGTCTTAAGGTCCGTACACACGCCGGACTGGAGGCAACGACGGGTCCGTCGTCACCTCCCGCTGGGTGGGCGTTCCAACGACAGTCCGGCGTGTGTACGCACTGTCGGCGGACTGATACGGCTGTTTCTGAGCGATCCGCCGGGCGGATCGCTCAGAAGCAGCCGTATCAGTCCGCCGACAGTGCGTACACACGCCGGACTGTCGTTGGAACGCCCACCCAGCGGGAGGTGACGACGGACCCGTCGTTGCCTCCAGTCCAGCGTGTGTACGGACCTTTAAGCTTGTTATCTCAACTGTCAGTCACTGTATTTTATTTCTGCAGAGGACAGGTCAAATGTTTACCAGCCTGCTCTGTAAAATCATTTAGAATGCTGAGTAGTTTGTAATCTGCAAATATTAGAGAATGATGCAATGTTATAAAAAAAACAAAAAAAAAAAGATGTAACTGAAAATAAAATTAAAATATTTTCTTTGCTACTAATGTTCTAGTAATTATCCGTACTACACAACCAATTCATTATATCATTTTTTTTTTTTTGCTTCAGTGTCTCTTTAAATGAAACCGATTACCCCAGCAGCTTGGGTGACCCAAAACTACTAGGAAAGTATAGGGGACTAAAAGAGACTGAAAAACCCTCCTTCTAAAAAGCAACGCTCAGTGTAATTTGCCTTCTTAAAACAGAAGGTATTTGCAATCATTCAGCATTCAGTGAACGACTGTGGTTTCCCACAATGCAACACTGCAACAAAATACCTTCCAACTTTCTGAGATGAGAAAAAGGGACACTTAAGCCATGCCCATGCCACACCCCTGGTCACGCCCCCGCCACTCCCCTAGTCACGCATACCATAAAGATTTCATAGGAAAAATATGTTGTTTTATAATTCAAACCACACTGGTCCTTTCTATCCTGGTTCATTTTCATCCATAGTAACATTTTAAAATTAGTAATATATCAATTTAAAGGATGGGAAATACAGTTTAGAGTCAATCAAACATATTTTTAGTATACAAATAAATATATTTACATAGAAAGAGGGACAAAGTCCTGAAAGAGGGACAAATGAGGGGGAAAGAGGGACAAATGAGGGGGAAAGAGGGACAAATGAGGGGGAAAGAGGGACAAATGAGGGGGAAAGAGGGACAAATGAGGGGGGAAGAGGGACAGAGGGACAGGGCTCCCAAAGAGGGTCTGTCCCCCCGAAAGAGGGACAGTTGGGAGCTATGTGCAACAATGCAAATGATCTCTTTATGCCCCAGAAGCGGGGCTTACATCCAGAACCATAGAGATATTTTGCATATTAAGTAGTGATGCATTGTGGGTGACCACAGTCGCTCACTGAATGCTGAATTACTGCAAATGCCTTCTGGTCTAAGAAGGCAAACTACACTGAATGTTAAATGAATGACATTTCAGTTTGCTGTCATCACACTACTGACAAATTACGTATGCTTGGCTACAAGGGCTATACAGTATAATCCCTTTATAGTAAACTCCAATGGACCAAGAAAAGTAGTTTATTATATCAGAAGTTTACTATATAAGAATTGGTTTTACATTGTAAATTTATACAGAAGCATTTGTTGGGACCCGAGGACGGAGTTTACTATATTCAGCAGTTTACTATATCAGAGTTTTCTATAACGAGATTCTACTGTATTATGCTGCAGTCTGTTCTGTGCTCGATTTGCTTGATATTCTACTTCTATACCGAGAACCAAGCTCCCAGCTGAACTCTGCACTCACAGTGAGGAACAATGGAAAGCCTGTAACCTGCAGGTTATCAGCTCATTTTCTTGCATGGAATATGTCGAAGTCACCTACTGATATCATTTGTGAAACACGTTCACAATGCCATGGAAAACGATAGCACTCTATAACTAAGTAATCCAAATCCAAAGTCAAAAGAACTATACACAGAATTAGGATCTCAGGTCTTGGATTTGCACACAGGCTGATCATACACTTGTAGTTTGCCTCCCAATGATAAATACCTCTCTGATCTAAATCTGATCAGACAGTGATCTATTTCTAACACACAACACATCAATTTTCAATAGATTTCAGGGTAAAATTTATTGAAACTCGATCCAACTCAATCTAACCATAGCATTGCGCTGTTCATTGCAGTGCAACACTATGGGCCATCAATTAGCCTCTGCTCCAATGCCACCATTAGGTCCAACCGTGCATTTGACCAATCTTTGTACAAAAAATGAAAAAAAAAATTCAAAATTCCGACAGACATTTTGGGGCACAGATTTCTGGCAGCTTCGATCAGTGTAATTGAATCTTCCGGAAATCAAAAGGGAAAACTGACAAGTATTGCAACCCATATTGATTTTGTCTGTGTCCAACATTTAATTTTGCTGAGATCTAAAAGAGGTTGAGGGGACAAGGTGGTATAAGTTGATCCCTTATACCAGATGGAGAGTGACTGATCGCTTGCCGCTCAAAAGGGGGAGAGGGTTTGGGAAGTATACGTGGCAGCACAGTGGCGTACTGGATAGCGCTCTCGCCTTGCAGCGCTGGGTCCCCGGTTTGAATCCCAGCAAGGTAAACATCTGCAAGGGGTTTGTATGTTCTCCCCGTGTCTGCATGGGTTTCCGCTCACATCCCAAAAGCATACAGTTAAGTTAATTGGCTTCCCCCTAAATTGGCCCTAGACTAGTATACGTACACTACACAATGCATACATAGACATAGGACTATGGTAGGGATTAGATTGTGAGCCCCTCTGAGGGACAGTTAGTGACAAGATGATATACCCTGTACAGCACTGCATAATGTTGGTGCTATATAAATACTAAAACAAATAAAATACTACTACTGCCACGCACATGAAGCACACCTTGTAACAAGTCTGTGATACGCCGAGTATTATCGAACAGCAACTCACACTCAGTACAATGTGCTGTACCTTAAAGGGAACCTAAACTGAGGAGGAGATGGATTTTTCCTATAAAAAATACCAGTTGCCTGACTCTCCTGCTAATCCTATGCTTCTAATACTTTTAGCCACAGCCCTTCAACAAGCATGCAGATCAGGTGCTCTGACTGAAGTCAGACTGGATTAGCTGCATGCTTGTTTCAGGTGTGTGATTCAGCCACTACTGCAGCAAATTGATCAGCAAGAGAGCCAGGCAACTGGTATTGTTTAAAAGGAAACATTCATATCCCTCTCAGTTTAGGTTCCCTTTAAATAATACAAGGAAGAGGCAGCGCCATTAGTAGCTGTATTATTAGTGGAATAGGCTGGGGGGGGGGGGGGGGGGTTGGTTGCCTGACCATGGGATTACATACCATATACTGAGTGTGATATTTATAGTAATCAAATCCAGTATTTACAAGAGTCCTCCCAGTAAACTCACACACAGATTATTAGCTGCTTCTGTACACACTACAGCTCTATTCCTCTGGTAATGTGATCCACTTATCACGAGATAGCCTGCTCTTACAATACAGGACTGGTTTCATGTTGGAATCCAACACCGCTGCTCAGAACCATGCATGTGAGTTCCCACACCAACACACAATGCAATTCACCTGCAATTACTTGGACCTCTGGATTAGCAAGTAGCTCTGACAATGGTACTGGCAGCACTAGTTATGTGAGCTGTAAGGAAACAGAGTTTCAGTAAATAGATGCAAGTATCTGTCACATGCTTTCCTTTTCATGTTATTTACAAACTTTATCAGAGAGGTCAATGAGGGTGAACAAACCCGGAATCTAAAACTTATAAATACATTTCTTGTAAGCTGAAACGAAAAACTACTGGGAGGATCTGTGCTACCTGCATGTTAAATAGAAACCGTAACAAAGGATGGAACTTCCTCCCAATTAGTAGCTGATACCCCATCTACCATTAGAAATCTTTACCATTTCTTGAACAGATCATCAGGGGATGGGGGGAGGGGTCTGTTGCGGATATTGTGGTGAAACCCCTCCCACCGTGTGATGTCAGGACTTAGGTCTTGACAGTTTCCGGTCTGTGAACCTTGCTGCATTGTGGGAAATAACAGTTGTTTCTAACTGCCTAGCAACCAGCATCTCACTGTGCATTTGTACTGTATATCTATTAAAAAAAGAAAAAAAAAACAAATTTTAGCCTATCACATTGTCAGTGGGTGTGGTTATTGATAATGGTAGGTGGTGCTGTGTAGTTTTTTTTTTTTTTTTTTATGACAAACAAGCAGTCCACTGTGCTCAATCCAATAGGAGAAAAGGTTTAGTCTTTGCCTCCAGTTTATGCTGCTCCATAGACTTGTGGGCAAACAAGCAAGTGTCTAAAAACAAAAAGAATATAGGAGCGCTCTCTGGTGCATTAACCTCTTTAAAGAGAATCTGTATTGTTAAAATCGCACAAAAGTAAACATACCAGTGCGTTAGGGGACATCTCCCATTACCCTCTGTCACAATTTCGCCGCTCCCCGCCGCATTAAAAGTGGTTAAGAACGGTTTTAAAAAGTTTGTTTATAAACAAACAAAATGGCCACCAAAACAGAAAGTAGGTTGATGTACAGTATGTCCACACATAGAAAATACATCCATACACAAGCAGGCTGTATACAGCCATCCTTTTTAATCTCAAGAGATCATTTGTGTGCTTCTTTCCCCCTGCAGCTATCTTCCACTGAAGTGTCAGGCTGTTTCTTCCTGCAGAGTGCAGACAGCTGTGCCTGTATGTAATTCTTCAGTATGTGAAAGCCCAGCCAGCTCAGAGGACGATTTATCCAGCTTGTAAAAGATAATAGAGCAGAGAGAAGCTGCACTAATCTAAATAATACACAGGCAGTGTGCAGAGAGGGGCCGGGAGGGGTGAGATGCATCACAGAACCACAACACTGAAGAACTTGGCAGCCTTCCAGAAACAGCCTGACAAGTCTGACAAGAGAGAGATAAGTTGATATATTACAGAGATGGTGATAGTAGAAAGTGCTGCAGTAAGCCAGTACACATTAGAATAGCTTTTGGAACTTGTAGGATGATAAAAAACAGGATGCAATTTTTGTTACGGAGTCTCTTTAATCACTTCGTTAAAAATTCATGATACACTTACAAAATAAAAACACTTTTAGGCATATCACGTGTTCCACAAGCTACTCTGTTCCACCATCCAGATGATGCCAACACCTCACGCTGCAACCTCGCTATGGCCAGTAGCGGGGACTATCGCTCCGTGCTCCGGCAGTGTAAGTCAGGGGGTGGGCGGTGCCTCAGTTGTCGCACCGATTACGTCATTATGCGTTTTGGCGCCCTGCACCTTTGTCAGATGACGTAACGGCGCATAAGGCACTATTAAAAGTACTATCGTCGTTACTAGGCAACGTTTAGAACCAATGCTATGGTGTCCACATAGGGTCAGGGAGAAGCTTCTCTCATTACATTACAGCAATTATCCCCACCACCGCCATCTTGCATTCCTTTATATTATTGCCACCATGCATTGTTTTTATATACTCAAAATTCTCCATATACATACATATTTCATACCATCTTTGCAATAAACCCAAGTAAAATTAGTATATTACCTTGAGAATGCATGTATAAAAAATACATGCCGTATTTTCCGCCGTATAAGACACACTTTTTCTCCCCAAAAAATGTTGAGAAAAAGTCCCTGCGTCTTATACGGCAAAGGCAGGGAATCCCCAACGTTGCCGTATAAGACTGATCGCGTCATCAGTACACGCTGGACACAAGAGCGAGAAGTAATGTGGAGACCGATGTCTGCATTCATCGCGGGCGCTTGGAAGGTAAGCTACAAGTCTGACATCGCCGTGGGAGCATTGATTAGGTAAGTTGCGGCTACGCACTGCAGTGCGGGGGGACCAGGAGTCACGGGGGGGGGGGGGGAGAGAAAACACATGCTGGGGAGAAAGGGAAGGAAAGAAGGGGACACATGAAGGAAATAGGGGGAATGTATGGGAGACACACTGGGCACATGGGAAGACATATTGGACAGGAGGACACAAGGGGGGACACAGGAGGCCACGTGGGGGGACACAGGAGCACACATCAGGACACATGGGGATACACAAGGACACCATTTGGGCTACAACATGTACAAGATGCACCTGGTTTTTGCCCTCTAAACCTGGGTGCGTCTTATATTCCGGAGCGTCTTATACGGTGGAAAATACGGGTATATAAAAAAATACATACATATATATTTAGCAAATGTATGTATTGATATACATTTGCTAAATATATATGCATTTTTTATACATGCAATCTCAAGGTAATATACTAATTTTACTTGGGGTTATTGCAAAGATGTTATAAAGTATGTATGTATATGGAGAATTTTGAGTATTTAAAAACAATGCATGGTGGCAATAATATAAAGGAACGCAAGATGGCGGTGGTGGGGATAATTGCTGTAATGTAATGAGAGAAGCTTCCATAGCTATGCATTCAATGCATAGCATTGGTTCTAAACGTTGCCTAGTAACGACGATAGTACTTAATAGCGCCGTATGCTCAGTTACGTCATCTGACGAAGGTGCAGTGCGCCGAAACGCGTAATGACGTAATCGGCGCGACAACCGAGGCACCGTGTATTCCCAGCATTTTTACGAATGTATGGTGTGTACCAGGCATAATGCTGGGAATACACAGTATGTTTTTGAGGCTCGATTATCCCGCCCAATCAATTCCCCACTCAATTTTGCACCCGATTCTCTTATCTTCCATTTGTTTTTCTTATCTTTTCCCATTGTTCCCCATGCAAAATCGAGCTCGGAAACGATCAGGCGCGAGATTAGACATTTTCGAAATTATCTATTGAGCCATCTAAATGGCTCAAAATCTTAACTGTGTATTCCCAGCATTAAATTACAACAGTTACTCCTTTTCAATCCAATGGCCCCTTGTGGAGTGGAGCTGTTAAGCCTCATCTACAAGGTACAATTTTCCATCAGATAGAATGGAAATGGCTTATATCAGACAATGAGGAAGCTGCATACAGAGAAGTTAGGAACCTTACTGCATGGTGCGACATTAACAACCTGTTAAATAAATACAAAGAAGACCAAAGAAATTATTCTGGACTTTAGGACCACCAAAAAGACCACTCACCTACCGCTAATGATCAATGCAGAGGCTGTGGAGAGAGTTTCCAGCTTCAAATTTTTGGGAG
This sequence comes from Hyperolius riggenbachi, assembly GCF_040937935.1. Lineage (NCBI taxonomy): Eukaryota > Metazoa > Chordata > Amphibia > Anura > Hyperoliidae > Hyperolius > Hyperolius riggenbachi. Next base: position 174,320,304 of record NC_090646.1, read on the forward strand.
TCACCATCGCAGAGAACCTGTCCTGGGCTGACAATGCTTTAGCTCTAACTGGCAAAGCACAACAACGCCTCTACTTTCTGAGAAAACTAAGGAGCGCTAACCTCCCACAGAAGCTGCTGGTTAATTTCTACAGATGCACTATAGAAAGCGTTCTGACCAATTGCATGACGGCCTGGTACAACAGCTGCACAAAGGCTACTAGAGAAGCCCTGCAGCGAGTTGTTAAAACAGCAGAAGCCATTATTGGCACTGAACTACCATCACTGGAACTTTTGTATAAGGGCTCGTTTCCACTATCGCGAATATGCATGCGTCCAACACATGCAGATTCGCACATGTAATGCAAGTGGATGGGCCTGTTTCCACTGTAGCGTTGTTGAGGTGCGTTTTTTTCAGCGGTAAAAAAACGCACAAAAGAGCCAACGAATTCGCCTGCGAGTGGAATGCATGCGAATCGCCGCTAATGTATTTAATAGGAAATTCGCATGCGGCTATGGTATGCGAATTTTCATGCGAATTCGCATGCGAATTCGCATAGGTACCAATGTAATTCAAACAGGCAGTGACATGGTTAATTTCGCATATACCCTCACCTATGCGAATTCGCATGCGAATTCGCGGCAAAAAACGCGCAAAAATTCGCATCCGCATGCTAATTCATGGAATTTCAACAGCGGTGGAATCCAGGCGATTCTGCACCGCAATAGTGGAAACGAGCCCTAATACTCGCAGCGTGAGAAGGGCCAAAAACATTATCAAGGACAACACTCACCCTGGAAATGCCTTGTTTGAGCTCCTTCCATCAGGTAAATGTTTTAGATCAATCCGCACACACACAAACAGACTGAAAGACAGCTTTTTCCCATCTGCCATAAACTTGATGAACTCTGAATCCTCTCTGAAATAATTAACACTGTGTACAAATTGTTTAAATATCTGTAATACCTGGCATATGTGTATAATTTCTTCTCTTCCTTGTTACTATCACTATGTTCCCTATATGCACCATGGGGTTGTCATGAAAAGTAATTTCGTTGTGTTACACAATGACAATAAAGTGAATTGAATTGAATCTATTAGATACATCTAATAAGAAATTGCATCAAGTGTAGACGTCCAAATTGTTTCAGATCAATTTTGCAAAAGATTTTGCTTTGATAAATAACCAAAATCTGTTGCAAAATCTAACGCAATCCGATTGGACTGGTTGGAAATTATCTAATAGATCCAATCTGACGGAAAATTGTACCCTGTAGATGAGGCTTTAGTATTTCTAATAAAATGTTCATCTGCCCAAGTCTGTGATAAACCAACGCAACACCGTACATGACAAGGGAAATAGTCTGCATTATCTGTGAGATTAATGTGAAGTACAGTAGTTTCCAGTCATACATCTGACACAGGCTACTCAAAATGCTCATTAACTGCAGTACTACCTTTAACATATGCAGAAGCATGGTAAAGAGCAACTTATTATTAAATTCCCCATTCTCTCTATACTTATCTAATCACTCCACAAAAATAAGATGGCAGCCTGCCAGAAATCTTCCAAGGCCGCAAGAAATGGCTGTTCCAAACAACACTGCATGAACAGGCAAGGACATTATATTGTCTATATTCTGTACCTCATTACACATCCCTTAATGAACCATTCTCTCCTGCTGCAGAACATACCACTAAAATGGTCATTTACAAAAGATCTATGGAAAAATACCAAGCAGTTAGGGCCAGTGCACACCAAAACTGCTAGCAGATCCTCAAAATGCTAGAGGTTTTTGGAGCAGATTTCAGAGCGATTCTAGGCATGTTTAGAGACGTTTTCTAAACATGCCTAGCGTTTTATGGAGCGTTTTTGTGTAGATTACAAATATTGTTACAGTAAAGCTGTTACTGAACAGCTTCTGTAACAAAAACGCCTGGAAAACCGCTCTGATCTAGCGTTTTTCAGAGTGGTTTGAGCTTTTCCTATACTTTACATTGAGGCAGAAACGCTTCTGCAAACCGAAAAAGTGCTGGAGGACCCACGTTTGCAGTTTGCTAAAACCCGCAAACCGACGGTGTGCACTAGCCCATTGAAATACATTAGCCAAGCGTTTTCCAAGGCGGAAGCAGTTTGCGGATCGCTTCAAAAACCGCTCGGTGTGCACCAGGCCTAAGACAGACAAAACAGAATAGTCGAGAGAACATCTATAATCTACATAAAAGAAATGCTGTGATTTTGCTACACACAACACTGAAAGAACGTTTACAGTCATACTCATCTATAGCTAAAATAGGTTGCCCAATTCCCCACAATTTGATCGCCAATCATATATAAAATAGGACATTCCTTCCAGAATTGTTGAGACAATGAAGATAGTTTGTGATTGCGGTAAAATCCAATCATGTCTCTGTTGGATGGCATAAGAGGAAATTATTGAGAGTGGAGAGAACATTATTTCATAGAAAAGTGTAAGCAGTAAAGTGTTGTACCGTGTTAGCCATGAGTAAAAGCAAGAAGTTTTGAATCAGGATGATACCATTTATTGGCTAACTTAGAGATGGATAAACAGTGAGCTTTCGACTTATAAAAAGCCTTCATCGGACTGGTTCCTGACCAGAACTGAAAAACACAGCTTATATACACTGACATACAGAGGAGAAACATTCTTTAGCAAACATAAATGTAATTAGATGCCTTATAGAAAAGTGTAAAAAGCCACAATCGTGAACAAATTGTGAGCTGGTGATTATATTTATTACAGGGCCTTTATAGCAGCAGTCTCTTTCTACTGTAGATACACCATTCACATTGTAGCTTGTCTGCTACAGCTAAAACAGAATTCAGAGCCAGGACAAAGCTCCCCAATCTATGCTTCCTGTGTATGCCATAATCGGTTATCTCTTATTAGAATGATCAGTGCTTTCTGTTATCTATCCTCTTTTTAGAGTGGCCATACATTTCTTGACTTTGCAGCCGATTGACCATTCGACTCAGATGAAAATTGGTGCTGCAAAGAGCATGCCCGATCAACGATGTCGACCAATTTCGGGCCAAAATCGGTCGCATGTACTGATTGGACTTGCTGCCAGATGTCGGGCTGTCGTGGTCAATCCGGTGCGCAGCTGTAATGGCAAGCGATATCGGAATGAGCAGCGAATGTGGCGAAACCCCTGGCGCTGTTCCCCCTAGTGTATACCTGCGGTATATGGGCAGCCGACAGATCTCTCTTTAATCAGATTCAATCAGAGAGATATTTGTCTCTTGGGTGAATCTGCTCATCATCGCTAGATGTATTGGCACTACTTTCTGTGCCTAGATGGGCCTTAGGTGCAAGTAACAAGTCACAAATATGGTATTCAGACCAGTATATGTAAGTAATGTTATTTATGGGAAGTGTTTAGAGGACTGACATAAAGGGAACTGTAAACACGGCAGGGAGTAGTCACAACTCTACTGAAGGGGAAGTGTTTGTAAATAACAGGCAGCCAGGGCATCTCAGATACATTCACAGGCAAATCAGAAATATATGTGCATTCATTATCAGAGGCAGTTGGGGTTCATTTACCATATGTGTTATTAATAAATAAATATTTTGTTTTACACTAAGCTTGCAAAGCCTCATGGGGTTTTAAAGGATACCTGAAGTGAGAGGGATATGGAGGCTGACATATTACTTATCTTTTTAACAATGCAGATTGCCTGGCTGTCCTGCTGATCTTCTGCTGCCAATACTTTTAGCCATAGACCCTAAATAAGCATGCAAATCTTATGCTCTAACTGGATTAGCTGCATGCTATTTTCAGGTGTTTGATTCAGACACTACTGCAGCCAAAGAGAGCAGCAGGACCAGGTAACTGGTATAGTTTATGCAAATACAAAAGCAGTCGACTGATACAGTTATCCAGACTATATCTTCCTCGGAATGAGCTGGTGCCCAACCCACTGTCTGATTGCTTCTATAACCTCAGGTAACATACCAAAAGAAAACAAGAGGCGGCACTTTATACAAACATGTTTGTATAAAGAGAACAGAGAAACGCTACATGTTGCAGGCAGCCCAGCGGTCCTTCCTCAGGTGTAAAACCAGCCCCTGAGGAAAGGGCTTTGGCCCAAAAAGTCATATTGGTTCCTACTATTGTACTCCTCACAAAAAATATGTATCCTTTGCAGTTGGTAAAGCTTCAGTCTGCCTTCTCTTGTGTCTATGTGACGGGGAGGCGGACTACCCTGATCGATCTGGAGCTCCCACCTCACATAAGCACTGCTATAGTAGGCTGCAGGACATTGTTGTTCTCTGCTAAATACTAACAATATTCTCATTGAAAGTTTAAATAGTGTCGTCATTCAAAGTTGTGACTTCTTTTCTCAATGAATAAAGAGGGAGAAAAACAGTGTTTTTCTGTATTTAAAGTGGAAACCTGGTTGAAAGCAAAAAAAAAAAAACCACATCCATCCCTCTATATAGATCACATTGCTGACAAGTTTCATGGTGGCTTGTTCTGACAGCACGCTCCTTCACATGACAGCAACCAGCTCTCAGCACAGAGCAACTCTACAGACCATGGCTGCAATATCCATTCCTAGTCCGCTCCATTATAGTGAAGGAAGAGGCAGAGCCTCCACAGGCACACAGCACTGGGAGATGTGTGCGGTCAGTCAGAGGGAGACTCCAAGGGTCTGTCACTGTCATTACCAAACAGGTGATATTGCTTCTTTTCCGCACTGGTGATATGTCCTTCTTCCACATAGTTTCACTTTAATGCACTGCATTCATTTGTGTAATTTGTCCCATAAAAATGAATAAGCCACTTATATCTACCACAGAAGCTGAAGAAGAAACAAAAAAAAGGAGAGAAAAAAGTGTTTCCTATAAATACATAACAGTGTTCTCCTCAGGCTCGTTTAGCCAGGTGCTCCACGCGACTAATTATGGTGAGCACCCGGCTCTCATCAGATCATCTCCTATGTTGTAAGCAGAGTTGCACTAGCCCTGCATTCACCCCTCGCACCCCACGGGTATTTTTTCATGCCACCCAGTTGGAAAAAAATTCTGGGGAGAACATTGCATAATCTAAAACTCAACTGTTAATGGAGTGGAGGTAAGGGAGACAAGTTTCCCCCCATTATATTGTGTTTGACATGTTAGAAATATGCACAGCAACAGCAGAGACACTTCCTACAACAGACTTCCCAGAATAAACCTGAATATGTCACCTGGTTGCTCTTATGGTCCTTCAGCAACGTGTGATACTGCAGCTACCACATCCTCACTCACACCTCACACCAACTCTGCAACTGAGAAGCCGAGTCCTGCGTCATATCAGGACCACAGGATAATAGTCATGTTTTCTAAGATGTGTTCTTGTCTCTAAAATACACATTGAAAAGTGATTTGATACATAAAGATTACAATGATTCAGCTTAATGAGAAAGTAATGAGGAGCTGGAAATTGAGGCCTGCCAGCCCAGAATAGTGGGAATGGAACAATGCGTCACCAATTACTACTATATGTCTATGGAGGAAAGGGCAAGGTCTGTTAGCCACATTGAGTTCCTGATAGCGCGGGATATAAGAAGAAGCTTCAATTAGTACAGCCTATAAATAGACGTGCGCTGACATAGCTTGTAATATTAAAGATTACTAGCTAGTTAACCACAGATAATAAACTGGGCACTTTCACCTCTCCATCTAGAGTACACCTGTCAGGAGACTTGCGCAACATCCGGTTATCTCCAATACAGATTAACCATTTCAAGTGTGATCTGCAGCAAGTCTACCTCCCCATAGCTGTGCAGGTCATCTGTGTGAGTATTCACAGGGGCTGCATTGCCTGTTCTCACAGTGGATATAATAAGTACACACATCCCTGTTAATATGCCAGCTCTTTGCAATGTAAAAATAAAAACTGAGACGAGAATAAATCAGTTCAAAACTTTTCCCCATATTTAACCGCTTCTGGACCGCAGTAATTGAAATGTACGCCCTGTTCGTGGCTGCTTATTCCTGCCAGGGCATAGGTTTCAATTACAGCGCTCATACGGACCCGCTGCTACCAATGGTCGCACCGCAGCCCCCTCACTCTGCCATCGATATGACGGCAGAGCTCTGTGAGCCGGTCAGGAGATGATTTCATTGATTCCTAATCCTGTGATTACTGTGAGCCAATCTCATTGGCTCACATGGTCAGGAGACAATTAAATTGGCTCCTGACCAGCTCACAGAGCTCTACCATTGTAACAGAAGAGCAAGGGGCCTGCGGCAATGGGTGAATGGTGCGAACAGCATGTCCGTGTGGCGATACTTTAGCAGATGTTGTGCAGTTGCTGTAAACACTCTGGTCTGGCTACCGATTCTTGCCAATGATGGACGTTCTGCTGGGAATACACGGGTAAATTATGGGGCGGAATCGAGCCAGCGGCTTGATGCCGGCGCGTCCCCGCGGCCGCCCGGATAGATTCCCGCTCATCCACGCGGGCGTTTCCTTATCGGCGCTTCGTTTTTTTACTTTTGTCCTGCCCGCCGGTATCGAGTGCGGAATCGATCCGGCGGGGTATCGGACAGGTCGGAAATTATCAATCGCGCCATCAGCGGCTCGATTGATAATTTCAAACGAACCGTGTATTCCCAGCATTATCGTCCGCCACAGACGAGTTCAGACTGGAGTGTGTACTTTGCTTCAGTCCATTCTCCTAAGCAAGAATTATTTAAGGCCAACTCTGGGATGTGTTGAACTTTGTTAAGCGCAGCAGCAAACACTACTGATGTGGTGATGGCGTGTAGTATGTAGTCTTATCACCAACTAAGTATATCACAATTCAGTAGATTGATAGAATTATGCGCAATATACAGTATGTATATGGTATTTGCTGATGCTGTTGCAACAGAATGCAACTTAACAGTACAAATGGCATGTAACAGCATACAATAAAGGTGGCCACACACCATACCATTTTTTAAATATCTATTCAATTCAAGAATAGCAATACATTTTTCTGACTGATTGTAACAATTCAAAAATCTGACCAATGTACCACACACACCTATGTTCAATTTTTCCCCAATCCCAAATACCCAAATGAATATAATAATTGAAAGCTCAGAAAAAAAATTGATTGTAACTGTACATCAAGTAACTGACAATCCCTCACACACCATACAATTCTTGGTAAAGTTGGTCTGAAATTTCCAACATGTCCAGCCTCCAAAAGGCGGAAAAAAAATGAGAAATTCGATCGGATTTATCGATCGAAAACAAAGTAAAGCTCTTGATTTTTCGGTACAACAGATCAAAATTATTAAAATGGCGAAAAATTGGATCTTTTAATTGTATGGTGTGTGGCCACCTTAAGGCCTCATCCCCACTTTTGGGCTGCTTGCAACGGATGTGGTTGTGTGTCACACATAGAATGCATGGCACTAGCATTGCTCTCTGATGTGGTGCACAACTTATTATTTTATAATAAATAGGATCGCACTCCGTTTGTGTACAATTGCAAGAAACCATGCGTTGCTTTATTGCGCTAAGGTCTCATTTCCACAGGAGGCTGAACTGTGCGCAATTACATGCAGCCAAATGGATGAGTTTGGCAACACTGCACGTGTCACGATTGAAACGCTGAGGTTTTTACCCGATGGCCAAAAACTCAAGCCACATCTAAAGATGGCAACCGTAGTGATCCGATGCAACTTCATAGGTGGGGTGGGGATGAGGGCGCCTGTCCAGCACTTGAGCCGAGCGCTAGCAAGTTCCTGGCTGGTGAATGGGAGCAGCTGCCAGGCGGTAAATTCAGCCTTCAGCTGCTTGTGGAAAAGAGACCTGAACTGCAATGCATGCATGGAAACATCAGACAGTGCAGTCTATGTGCTTCTTCTGATGTCTTTGCATGTTGCGTACTCTGTTGCTGAAAACACGACTGGAAATCAGGGCTGTAGAGTCGGTACAAAAAATCATCCCACTCAAACTCTGACTCTGACTCCTCAGTCTATGAAACCTCCAACTCAGACTCCAACTCCATTTACCCAAAATTGCTTCGACTCCACAGCCCTGCTGGCAACGCACAAGTGAGGGCAAGGCCTTATATAACAATATAATAACTTTTAGTAAAGAGTATAGTCTCCTCCTATGTAGGGAAGGCAAATTAAGATCTGAATTGCTGAGTGACAAATGGAGAGAAGAAACTGGAACTAGACTTTGTACAAAAATAAAACTGTCTGTGGATATATATACCGGTATGTAGATGCAGATACCGGTAACTTTACTTGTATTTGTGTTCAGCCACTCCTGTGATTACACATCACTGGAATGTGATATGCCCAGGAAGCTAACAGCACTGCTGCCCCTGACTGCAGATTCCTGTCACCTGCCTCACAATGACAATCACTGACTCATGAGCATGTGACAGGATGGTCAAGACAAGACACAGAACATTTATATCACGCACTCCAAGCACCAGCGCTGCAGCCACAAGGGCACGCTCAGTAGGCAGTGTTAGGGAGGTCTCCTTGGGCAAGATACTTTTACTGAATAGGTGCCGACTTACTAAACAGGAAGAGGCAAGATACAAACACCAGCCTCCTGTGTCAGAAGCAGAGCCCTTAACCAGTGAAGCCCTAGATCGCAAGGGAAGCCATGTGGGGGTGGGGGGAAACATTAGCCACCAGAGAATTGTGTAGGAGAGGGAGGGATGTCACTAGACACCAGGGAACTGTACAGAGGAGGGAAATGGCATCAGACTCTGGGGAACTGTACAGGGGAGGGAGAGGTGGTCACTAGATGACAGGGAACTGAATAGGACAAGGTGGGGCCACTAGACACCAGGAAACTGAATAGGAGAGGGAGGGGGCGGCCATTAGATACTGAGAAGAGGAGTGGGAACCAGACATTGAAGTTGGCCCGCGATTCAATCCCAGTGTTCAAATTCAGGCCCACTTCTGTTTGAGTTTGACAGCCCTGTCCTAGAGGAATTTACAGAACATAACACATGCTCTCAATAGCTGCTCCTTCAGTACACCTAAAACAAAAAAATTATTCTTTCAAAAATCGACTAAAATTACTATGTAAGGATAAAGATTCTGGTTTTGCATTAGTGTCCACTTCAGGTTCCCTACACACTGCAAATCAGATTTGCGATTCCGATTTTTCCCTGGATGAGATCAAAAGAAAAACGCAGAAAAAACGCAGCAGGCAGTACGGATTCAAAATCGGAATCACATGTGAAAATCAATTAAAATCAGAATCGCATGCAGTGTGCAGGGAGTCTCAGACTGGTAGTGGGAAAGCCTGCACTGGACTGTTAATCACTGGTAGCTTGCTTGCTGGAAAAAAGCACCAGAATGATGCTCAATATAAACCTGTTCTTTATCAGTCAATGCTTGTTGGTCAAGAAAGCAATCAGGTGGTCTACAGTAACCTGCTTCACAGGACTGGGTGGACGTAACATAGCACAGATCTTGTTCATGTGCACTAAATACGAATTGTACATTTAGTTGTTTGGAGTATAGAGAAAACAGCATTGCTGAACGATGAAGACAAATATTCTTGCTTCAGTTTCTAGGAGCCACTGTCAATGAATGCTACATTTTGATGTAATAATCACAGGAGCTTTGGCCAACTTTCATGAAAGTGAAAAACCCCTTTAATATTATTACGAAAATGTGAGGAACAAAAAGCACAACTGCACGTGGAGCCTTTAACGCTACAGGGAAGTGTTTAAATGACTTTTCCTCTTTTGGTTCCTTAGATTCCTGTAAGAATGCAACAGAACTGGAAGTTTAGTGATGCCGCATTCTTACCAGCAGCTTTCATTTCTGCACAGGGAAAATATGTGGTCAAACCACATTCTTTCACGCTTATTGTCATTTCACTTCTAAAGAAGCCTTGAAAAGAAAAATATTTGTTGATTTTGTACCATTACCATCCCTGCCTTCTAAAAATATGTGCTGTGAAGAATAATAAAAAAAAAAAAAAAAAGTGTGTTCATTTTTTTTTTTTTTAATGATTTATTTCTAATAAGTTTTTTTTCATACATAAAAATGAATGAAAATACAAAAGAGAACTTTCCCTATCATAATTTACCAACATGAAGAAGAAAATAAAAATGCCATTCTCCTTTTAATGTAGGATTCTTAGTAAAGTGGTGAATGTCAGATTTTCTGGGAAAGTTTCCACAGCACTAGTTACAGATCATTCTCATCTCCAGGGACTTCCTATGGAGATCTTCTGAGAAATCTTCCATAGTTATTTGGCACAAGTTGAATTAGTTCCATGTGTATGGCTGGTATTAGCAAAGAGTAACTTAAAGGACACCTTAAAGTGGACCTGAACTCAGAACTCATCTCTGTTCTAAAAGATACAACAGCATAATAACCTTTAAACAAAAAAAAACAACAACAAAAAAACATTTCTTTGTTACAGCTGACACAAATCCACAAATAAATCTGCATAGTTTCGACTTCCTGATTAATGGAAGCAGACATATTGTTTATATTGTTTACAGCCTGTACTTTCAAATGGGCGTATCTGCTTATCTGCCATAGGCAGTCATGTGACAGGGGGGAGATCAAATTACAACTTGTGATTATCGGTAGACACAAATTAGGGGGAATTACACAGGCTAAACTCTTTAAATACATACAGGGTGCATTTCTGTTATGTTTTCCATGTGTCCTGTGCAAGAGTTCAGGTCCACTTTAACTGAGAGAATTCTGGAGGCCGTCATATTTACTGGTATTTCCTTTTAAATGATGCACATTGCCTGGCTGTCCTATTGATTCCCTGCCTCTAATACTTTTAGCTAATTCCTCTTACTTCAGGTTTCCTTTTACAAAATGACACCAAGATTGTGTATATCATGAGCCTGGGGCACATTGTTGTGTTGCTGAGCGGATTTCAGCAATGGTTCCTCATGTGCGATCTGCAGGGACATCAGACAGAGCAGACACAGCACTGAATGATAGGCACACCTACCATATTATCCTCGACTACAAGTCAACCACATATAAAAGTTGACATCTCTTAAGCTGGAACCGGGAGGAGTTGACAGCTGCATTTATTCCATAAAGTACTGCCGCCATTATCCCCGCCCGTTCACCCAGTGCAGCCAATAACCCTGCCAGGTTCCCATGTGCAATCTTTAACCCCCAGCTGGTTCCCCAGTGTAGTCATTAATCCTTGTGTCCCCCAAGTGCAGCAAGCGTCAACCCAACCCACCCCCCACCCCCACCGTATTCAGTGCCAGTATCTATTCCCCCCTCCACCCAGTGATCTGTGTGCCCAGTATCAAACTCGCCCTCTGCCTTTGGTAATCAGTTGATCTGTGACTCTCCCCCCCCCCCCCTTGGTAATTAGTACAGCACCCATATCATCACTTAACAGCAGACCAAATAAGGGCCCTTTTCCACTACACAGCTTAATCGCAAAATAGCAAATCGCTAGAGATTTTTAAATCGCTAGGGTTGCTACTTTATCATAGAAAGCATGAGAAGTATTTTCCACTATATCGATTCAATTTGTAAATCGCAAATCGCAATCGCTTTTTAAGGCGATTTTTAGAGGGATAATGCAATGCAAATGAAAATCGCAAAAAAAATTAATGAAAAATTGCAATCGCTGGCGTTTGTGATTGCGATTGCTAGTGGAAAAGGGCCCTAAGCCCACCTCCTTTTAATTATTGTGGTCAGTAATCAGTGTGGCCGGTAACTAGTGTGTCCCCAAGCAGTTTTCTCACTTACCCCCTCCTCCACCGATGGCCCTGAATTCTCACTTTCTCGTCCCCCTGTGCATAGGCAGGAAGGCCACAGCTAGACACATACTTATTCCACCCAGTGCAATAGGTATGCATGTTCCACTGCAGTAGCTCTGCATATAGGCATGGGGAAGGAAAGAGAGGAACCCCTCTCCCAACATCGTAGCTACAGGTCAGAAATTTAGATGTGACTTGGAAAGAAGTCTACCCCAAAATTGTTCTTTGTGGAGTCAGGTCTAAATTTCTCGGCTTATAGGTAAGTATATACAATATGCGCTGCACCTGGGTATGTTCTGACAATGTAATGCAGCTTGCATTTCTGTGCACAATGCAGGGCTGTTCCATTCTGTACAGTGAAATGGGTTAGCTCTGCAATGAACATGACATGCACTTTTATAAAACATACGGCCACCTGCATTATAGCATTACGTGTCATGTGTCACAACATCCCTGGTACTGAGAGATGGTTGTATTGGTGGTAGGAGAGGTTAATAAGTATGCAAGTACAACGTCTAAGAAATTATGCACCCCATGCCTCCTTCAACCAATCCCATTTGGTTTAGGGCTCTTGTATGCAATGCAGATACAGCAGCTGGAATGTGACTGGCTGCTGTGAGCTGCTGGAGTTGGTAAGGTCGCTCTAGGCTTGATAAAATACTAGAGCAGGTAAGCCAAATTCCAGAAGTGCATAGCATTGCTCAACACTTCCTAGTTAAATATAGCTGCAGGGTCTAGAATGACTACAAGCGGATTGGCATTTCCTACTATTAATAACATTCAGTGTAACAAAGAACAAAGCCACCGTACGTTTAACAGGAGCACATCTATTTAGAGAGACAGAAAGCGGGAAAGGGTGTTATCATGCTAAATCATACAACTAAAGATACTTTGGTGCGCTCTGTTCCTCTATATAAAATGGAAAAGTGAAGTTCTAATTCAGTATTTCACAGGATAATGTTTGGGAGGAAAAAATGTGTGACAGTTAACCTCTCCAAGAAACTGGAGAACAAATGCAGGAAAAAAGGGAAAGTTAAATAAATATAAAAGGCTCATAAATTCCTGACTGTGGAAAAATGAAATCATTTGCAAGTCTCCTGTTACAACACAATACTGGCCAGCACAGAAGAGGGCAGGAGTTCCAACCACCAGAAGTCTTGTACAAAGCCAGTCATATTCCCAGCCACTATTAGTCTTGTACACAGCCATTCATATTCCCAGTCATTATAAGCCCTGTACGCAGCCATTCATATTCCCAGCCACTAGATTTATTGTACACTGCCATTCATATTCCCAGCCACTAGAAGCCTCGCACATGGTCATTCATATACCTGGTCACTAGAAAGTCTTGTACGCTGCCAATGTCATGTTTCCAGCCACTAGAGGCATCGTTAGACTCTCAGTCATATACCCAGTTGCTTAAAGTCTTGTACATGGCAATTTATATTCCAAGCTACGAGAGGTCTCTTACACAGCCATTCATATACCAAGCTACGAGAGGTCTCTTACACAGCCATTCATTTACCAAGCTACGAGAGGTCTCTTACACAGTGCGGAAGTCTCTTACAGTGCGGAATTACTGTCATCTTTCAGTGGGATAAGCAGGAAGTGTCCATTCTCACAGGCCAAACACATTTTTCCAAATTGTTAAGAGATAAAAAAAAATCACACGCACACAAGAGGACACAAGGCACATGTACAAAAATGCTCTGAAAATTCCAAATGCTTACATCTGTAGTGTGTATGTACAGTTTATGATGCCTTTACATTGGTGGTAGACATTTCATTCAGTTGAGGTACCCCATTAAGTTGGCCTCAGACACCCCATTGCATATGTATTATGGAAACAACATTTCTTCAGCACAAACTCTCTTGCACCATACAATTGCAGCTACACAGATCATCTCTGCCGTAGAGGCAACACCCCAGGATGACATATAGAATACAAATGGTACGTAGGCCGTTACCCAATTAACTTTTCTCCTGATATTTCTCTCACAAGATAATCCTCCATCTTGTATAAAACATAACTTTTCAGCACTCCACAATTGAAAAGGTTTTAAAACGTAGGTAAAAAAAGGTAATATCAAAGTAATTTTGAGTAATTTCTTATTTGATGGAAACCTTAAAGGGAAGGTTCAAGCAAAAAAAAAAAAATGAGATTCACTTACCTGGGGCTTCTACCAGCCCCATGTAGCCATCCTGTGCCCTTGTAGTCACTCACTGCTGCTCCAGTCCCCCGCTGGCAGCTTTCTGACCTCGGAGGTCAGGGCCACATTGCATACATTTTTACGCATTCCAGCTAGTGCAGGAACAAAAATTTACGCGTTTCACCACTAACGCGTAAAAATGTATGTGTTAATGTTCCTGCACTAGCGGGAATGTGTAAAAATGTACGCAATTTGGCCCTGACCTCCGAGGTCAGAAAGCTGCCAGCGGGGGACTGGAGCAGCAGTGAGTGACTACGAGGGCACAGGATGGCTGCATGGGGCTGGTAGAAGCCCCAGGTAAGTGAATCTCATTTTTTTTTTTTGCTTGGACCTTCCCTTTAAAGTATTTTATTAATAAGGCTTAAAAATGTCTCCTTGTTAATAGGATATGGTACATAGCCCCTTTACTTAAGCAACATTGGGATCTCTTTATTTGCCCGTCATTCTAGTCTGCAGGCTCACTTCTGCGCTGTCCCAGCTCAGTGCTCCACCCTTCCTCCACAGCACTCTCCAACTTGTTTTTCTTTTTCTGTTCCATGTATTTTCATTTTTTTGGGAAGCTCTGCCTCACATTTTTTTTTTAAACTGTGCCACTTGTTCATTCCTCCAGTCCTTAAAGCTCCGCCCTTACTTGCTACACTCAGAATACTGCTAAACTATGTTCTCTCCGTATATGCCAAGTGCAGCTTTTCCTTCTGAAAACTTCATCTTCATGTGAGTTGTCACCAGGCAACACCAATCACTTAACACTCAGGGACAGTGGGTGCAATATGTAGATCATTCCTTTATGTGCCTTTCGCTCAAGCCATATAAATTGACTTTCAGCTGAATGAAGCCGTTTTGAGCTTCATCTCTGCAAGAAATATATGGTGGATGTGTGGGTAGGACCACACCTTTGTGTATGGACACTTCTTGTGCACCTTCTAAATGCAGCCACAACTGATGCGTTTTAGTACCTTCAAACAGACTGTCTGATGAAGAGTGGTGGAAAGGGCTAACAGGTGGACAGAACAAGTGCTATTCAACTGACTGCACTGCATACAGAATTCCTCAATGTACACCCATAGAGCTCTTAACGGAAACCTTCAGTTGGGTTGCTAAAATCTGAGTAAATGAGTGCCGCATGCATATGAACTCAAAGTGAGTGCGGTTTTCTCTCTCAATTCCTAGGAGTCTTGACGTTATTGAAGGACAACTAACGTGAGGGAAAAACATTGGGATGACAGTGGAACAATGGAGGGGATCCGGAGGACTGTGAGGGACCTCAGATACTACAAGGGGCTGGAAAAAGCCCAAGGTAAGTAAAATTCTTTTTCCCCTGCTTCAGGTTTGTAGACTAGCAAATGTATACCCGTTGGGCATTGAACAGGTTGTAGGGTAGATTGCAGTGGGGGGAAATTAGTAGACACGGGTACGGGAACATTTTAGAATAGTAATATTAGGAATGAATATAGATATCGTATACAGCAATAACTGTATATGGAAGGAGAGGTGGTGGTAACGATTAATGAAAGCATAAGTAATAAGCGTTAAAGAGGAACTCCAGTGAAAATAATGTAATAAAAAAAAGTGCTTCATTTTTACAATAATTATGTATAAATGATTTAGTTAGTGTTTGCCCATTGTAAAATCTTTTAAATCCCTAATTTACATTCTGAAATTTATCACATGGTGACATTTTTACTGCTGGCTGGTGATGTAGCTGCTGCTTGCTGTTTTGGCAGTTGGAAACAGCTGTAAACAGCTATTTTTCACAATGCAACAAGGTTCACAGACAGGAAACTGCCAGGACCATGGTCCTCACAGTTTGTTGTGGGAGGGGTTCACCACAGCGCAGCATCACAAACAGCTAAGCCGGCATAGCACAGATACGTACGTGTGACCACCACATCCAGTCTCATAGGTCTGTAACAGCGTCAGCAAAGTAGTCTGTAAACAGATGGTTACCAAGGCTCCACTCTGATAGATCCTTGTGACTGGTTCCTTAGAACACATAGATAAGTGGCAGTATGCAAAGCAGTAACACACCACAGACCGCACAGTCAAAATGATATATGACTATATCAGTATGACAGCAGAGCTCGGAAAGCCGGTCAGGAGTTTATTTCATTGGCTCCTGACCCTGTGATCACTGTGATTGGCTCAACGTGATCACTGGGTCAGGAACCAATGAAATCAGCTCATGACCGCCTCACGGAGCTCTGTTGTCATACCAGTAGCAGAGCGAGTGGGCTGCAGCGACGGGAGAGCAGAGCGAACGGCAAGAAAGACGGGGCCGGGTGGTGAGACGTCGGTGAGCCATATTTTTTTTTTTTTTTTTAATTACCACCAAAAAGTCCCTGGCTCTTAGGAGGCCAGAGACTACTGGTAAGGAAGGGGTTAGAATTAAAAGACTCTTACCCACTGAATATAAATACATTGTACATGTATGTGTGTTCTAGATAGATAGATAGATAGATAGATAGATAGATAGATAGATAGATAGATAGATAGATAGATAGTGTAGATAGAGTAGATAGATAGAGTAGATCATGATGTAGGAAGCAGTACAACCAAAAAAAAGCTGCTCACATCTTTGCTCTATTACATATTTCTCAGAAGCACATTCCCCTATGTGTGTAACAACAGGCAGGCATTCCTACACAAGGTGTACGCTGGATGGCGTTAGGACGCTCCACAAGCTGGCATTATATGCTGGGCTGTGCGGATCACTGGGCAAATGGTTTCAGGCTGGTTATAGCACTCGTTTGTGCTGTGTTCAGTCTAATTGCTTTATTGACTTAAAATGCATTATTCACAGCCATTCAAGCTCAACAGCAACAGATTGAGAGAGAAACGGATCACACATGCCTTTGGGGGATTAAAGATGGCCGATTACACAAATAATTTACCTAGGCACTAGGCAGCCACTGATAGGAAAACCCTGTGCTGAGCAGGGAGACGCTATTCTATGTTCCATGCATGCTAACACTGTGAAAGATTGCTTCATTCTGGAAGAATTCCACTGCAGGTTTTAAAAACACACATTACAATTTACCTTATATATAACTGATGTGTTTAAAGCAGGGTGTTGTCTTAAATACCAATTAGAATTTTAGCACAGGAGCTGCACTGAGGAGATAAAGAGCATGAGTTTACGCAGTATGCAGTCTTATTGTGCAAAGTGTACTTTCAAGTGGACCTAGACCCACAGGTAAAGCTTACCCACAATATACTATCCACGCTCTCCTATTTGTGGTCCATCCACAATCCTACATGCCCCTTTTTCCAGTTCCTGCTATCAAGCTGCACCAGTTATTAGTGGACAATCAGACTTGTACATGTACTATCTTTAGCTTGTACTCCAGCTGAGAATGTGGATGACATAACAGATCTACTGTACAGCCAAGTAAAACAAAATGACACAGCTACGTGATCATTATTACTGAAGCATCTGTGCTCAGGCAGCACCATTATGAGATGGAAAGAATTTATTACATACAGTAGAGAAAAATACTTATAGTGATCGCATCTCTAAGCTAGGGTAACCTTTCCACCAACATACAATAATAATTAAAAAGGAAAACTTTGAAAAAGCAGATGTCCTCAGTCCAAATTAATTAACTACAGAAATGACAAAGCTGAGCAGTGTTAATAAAGTGATGTGCGAGTATTGTCCTTCTTTTACATAATAAATCTATAAAACTACACACCTGAATGCAATGCTGATCCTATGTCTTTTAGCATGGGTGCTGGGGATGGCAATGGAGCCTACATAGTTCTGTCACTTTGCACTGCACAAGGGTGGAGCTTATAGATCAAGGCTATAAGATAGACTGAATAAAGAAGAAAGCTAGAAATATACACACATGCAATTTTTCATTCCCAAATCTCATTTTTTCTGATTGGATATCGATCGGAAATTAATTTTCCCCTCGATTTTGGCCAATATTTTGGTCGATATTTTTCAGCCTGTCTGATCTGCTTTCAATCAAGAAAGAGACTAAATTGGTCGCCGGCAATATATAGGGCTGTATATTTTTTTTGCTCCATCTGATCATTTAACTCAATTGGAAATAAGATGTGAAGTAAAGATTGCATGGTGTGTACCATGCACTACCTATGTCACCATATGTGTACATAGAAAGGAAAGAAAGAGGTGGAGACAGCAAACTGTAGCTTCTGCTAGTGGTAACTGCTGATAACAGGTCTGTATGCTGGACTGTGTCATACACCAGACAAAAGCTTACCAATCAATACAAAGTGTGCCTCATTACAAAACAGCAAGTCTGATGCACACAGGACAGGACCAATGAGATGAAACATCTGAGAAAGTCGTTCACTAGGCTGTGTTTCTCATTGCACACCTAACAGGCTGAAGGAGTCTATGTAATCTGCAGCAAGACTCAACTCTTACTACATACAGCCATGTTGAGCTGAACTGTATGGGGTATGAGTTCAGATGTAAATGAGCAAAAGCCAAAACAGGACCATTTACCTGCTCTGAAGCCTTTCTCCTCAATGTAAAGTATAGGAAAAACGCAAACCGCTCTGGAAAACGCTAGACCAGAGCGGTTTTCCAGGCGGTTTTGTTACAGAAGCTGTTCAGTAACAGCTTTTACTGTAACAATATTTGTAATCTGCTACAGAAAAACGCTAGGCATGTTTAGAAAACGTCTCTAAACATGCCTAGAATCGCTCTGAAATCTGCTCCAAAAACCTCTAGCGTTTTGAGGATCTGCAAGCGGTTTTGGTGTGCACTGGGCCTAACTGTCGGACATAAAATCAATTCTTTATTTTTATCTGGTAAACAAGTAATAAGGATGCTAACCAGGCAATCCAAAAGTTAAAATCACTATTAATCATCTTGTTGATAAATGATCATTCCCCAGTTTACCTGACTCTAATTTGGTACACACAAATGTGGTTTGCACAAACGAAGTTGCAGGGCATGCTGGGTTGTCTTTTTTTGCTTCCCTACTTCCCCTCAGACATAACTAATGCAGCCTGATTGGCTGAAGCCTCTTTCCCTCCTGTATTCCCCTCCCACACCTCTGTTCCTCTCTGACTGGCCAATATTTCTCATGCTGAGACAATGCACTTTTTATAGCGGAGGACAGGCAATGCATACACAATCAGACAGAGGAGAGTAAGGGAGGAAATGACATCAGGATTGGTTTGAAAATAGCCACAGTTAAAATGGGAAATGCTAAGAAGGATTTTGACTTTTTTACTGTAGAAAAATCACTAAAATCAAAATGTGGACAGTGCATGTTATGTAAGTAGAGCAAGTATTTATCTACTTATATATATGTGGGTTTTTTTCTGAGATAGTAAGACTGACAGCTACTCTAGCGTTCAATTTCCCCAAGAAAAAAAATGTTCTGTGCAAAAAATGATAAAATTTATTTTTAAAACTTTTTTTTTCCTGTAACTTGCCAAAATGTGTCAAGCAAGGGTCTAGTATACAGTGCAGGAGAGTATTGCTGTGTATGCACGTTTATACTGTTTACAGCATGTTTTTATGGACGGATATATCTGTCAATACCGCGAGGGAGGTTAGAACATTTGCCTTTAGTAGATTTCTGGCAGCAATGAGCTGTAATGGATTGGACTCGTAGGGCTTGATTCACAAAAGGGTGCTAACTCAGTTAGCACGCCTAAAAGTCCCTTAGCACGCCTAAAGGCCTTTAGGACATGCAAAGTTTCCAGCGCCAAGTTAGCACCCGATGCAATGTTTTGCGCGCACCGCTTAAACTTTGCGCGCGATCAAAAAAAGCTTTGGGCATGCTAACTGCTTAGGACACTACTTAGCACGCCCAAAGCTTTTAGGCATGCTAACGGAGTTTGCACCCTTTTGTGAATCGAGCCCTTAGTATCTACCAGTAAATAAATATATGTGTGACCTGTTGATTGGGTCAAAATGCTCAGTTTTCAGCATTCATTTTTGGGCCTGAGGGTGCCACAATACCATTCTGACTGATCACGCAGCCACAAATATCCAGGCAATGACTGTCTATATTAAGACAGTAAACATGAAAGAGTATACATTGTGGCAAGGGTACATTCAGACCTTTGTTTATTTGAGTGAAGAAAGTGAAACTGCAAAGCTTTTATTATGTGAAGGCTACACGGGACAAATGTCAGTAAATAAGTGCTGAATAGGCAATGGATGTGCAGGATACATCCCATGCATTTCCTTCTGATATTACAATTCCTCATTTCCAGCAGACAGAGGTCTATTGGAAATGATAAGAACTCCTCAAGTCTGCCGTAAACAAACTCTAATCTATACAGGAGCAGCAGGAATGACAAGTGATGAACAAGTCTTCCTTCTGATCTGGATTTTCTGTTGTGGGGCCAATTAAGAATGTAGCATGTGTGCAGCCACCAAGATGCGTCGCCAAAAGATTCACAGCACCAGATCTTCTCAAATGAACGCAAAGTTCTCCTTACCCTGCTCACCAGAAGCGGCTTTGTAGTGTCTTGTGCTGTTGCCCCTCCTTCCCTCCCTATAGCAAGTATGCGCTACACCACTCATTCAAACAGTGCACAACATTAAGGTCTCATTCACACTATGTGAGCCTCAGTGAGTTTTAAAGTCCCTGGCGGTTTGTTAAAATCCGCCAGGGGGCAGCAAATACCTTTTTTTTTTTATTTTATTTTTTTTCATGTAGCTAGACAATGTCTCGCTACATGATAGCCGCTGCTGAGCAGCATCCCCCCAGCCCCTCCGATCGCCTTCGGCGAACGGAGATCAAGAGATCCCGTTCAAAGAACGGGATCTCTTGGAGGGCTTCCCCCGTCGCCATGGCGAAGGGGCGGGATGACGTCACCGACGTCATGACGTCAAAGGGGAATCCGATCCAACCCACAGCGCTGCCTGGCACTAATTGGCCAGGCAGCGCACGGGGCCTGGGGGGGGGGCGGCTGCGGCGACGGGTATAGCGGCGGATCGGCGGGTAGCGGTGGCGATCGGAGCTTACACGCAGCTAGCAAAGTGCTAGCTGCGTGTAACAAAAAAAAATTATGCAAATCGGCCCAGCGGGGCCTGAGCGGTGCCTCCCGGCGGCATAGCCCGAGCTCAGCTCGGGCTTACCGCCAGGGAGGTTAATGCACTGCACATAGTGTGCATTTTATTTGGTCCATAGACTTTCATTTTATCGTTCACACTACAACAGTGAGTTGCTGTGCAGTGCATTTCAGCTGGAGTGAATAAAACTCATAGAAATGCAAGCTATGCGAGTTTCAGTGCTTGATCATGCAGATAAGCCCAGCGGAATCAGCTAGTTTCCCTTCCCTCTATGTCACCTCATAGTGGCTTGACAATGCAGTAAAACGCATGGAAACAAAGGATGAAAAGCACAAAAATACACTGACAAATTCATGCGTTTTTACACGCATTTTAATACATTTCAAAGTGTGAATGGCCCTAGTAGTACATGGGTATGGTTCCTGTGTATATACCTATACTCAGGAAAACATAGAATTTGGGCCCAATCCAATTCACTTTTTTGTTCCCAAGTTTTCTAGGAGATCATTTTCATCTTCTATTTAAAATAACTCTGCAATTAAAAAAAAAAGTACAAAAAAGTAGGCGGAAAAGTACTGTCAAAATCTAAGTATTTTCTTGCTTGCAGGTGGCTTATAATGCATTTTATTGATAAGATGTGAAAATTCACCAAGGGGAAAAGTTAGGAGATATTGGCCTCAATTCACTAAGCTTATCTCCTGTCTTTAATAACTCTTCTAGAGTTGTTACCATGGTGATAAGGCATGTAGTATTCAGGAAACATTTTACCTCAGCAGTGTTCTCCCCAGAATTATTTTCCAGCCGGGTGGCATGAAATTGTAGCCGGGTGGCATGAAAAAGCAGCCGGGTGGGGAGAGATGAAAATGCAGGTCAACTCTGCTTACAACATAGGAGGTGGTGAGGAGGTGAGCCAATGACAGCCGGGTGGCCAACAAATCTAGCCGGGTGGAGCACCCGGCTAAAAGAGCCTGGGGAGAACACTGCCTCAGGCAAGCCTAAAGTTAACTCTTCTGTCTTTAAATTAACTCTCCAATCCTTAAAATAACTCCAGAGTTAAAGACAGGCTGTTAATTGCGTGTGAAAACAACTACAGAGGAGGTAAATTAACTACAGAGGAGGTAAATTTACAGAGGAGGTAAATTAACTACAGGAGAGGTAACTTAAGGAATGAAGAGGTAAGATAACTCTCTCACTTGTGGAGGTAAGTTTTCTCTTGCCTGATTATCTCCAGCATGATCTTAGTGAATTGAGGCCAAAGTGAATTGGACTGGGCACACTGAGTGAGTTAATTAACTAGCAGCTAAAAGGTACTAAATGACAAAACTGAATTCTCACTTTGGGCCAATCAAGTTTAGCAAGTACTGCAAACTCTTTGTTCACCTGATGGATAAAGTGGGACCAAAAGCATAGCGTGAGCTAATAATTTAATCCCTTTATAAATATTTCAGTACTTATCCGTTAGCCGGGCGCATCCGGCAGGTGGCGCTAATTACTATTCCCCCTCCAGGCCGACATGGATAGTAGGGAAAGATGTAACTCTGGTGGAGTTTTGTCGCCACCTAGAGGATGCGCCCGGCTAACGGATAAGTACCAATATTTCCTAGCAACATGGTGATTTTATTCTGTCCTAAATGATCCCAGTAAACAAACACAAACAGTTTATACCAGATCTGATCTCCTTTATCTGTTTACAGTAACCACTACCCCATTATTTCTGACCATATAAATAAAAGAAAACCATTGCTGATGGGCTTCACAATACGCCTTTCTCCATACATCACATCTGTACAACGTTCTCATTTAACAATCTCAGGGTGATGTCATCTTCATTCATCGTGTCCTCAGGAACTGTAACTTAAGTAAGCTTCATTTATCCTTGGCTGCCAGCTTTTATGTCCATTTTAACAGTAATTTATTAGATTTTAAAACTAAACCCCAAATGGCCGAATCATAGTTTCAAGAAACAAAGGTGAGTAATGCATTCTCCATAAAATCTTTACTGACATGACAGCTACTAAATTAATTAGAAAGCTCTGGACAGGAGGCAACTGCATGGCCTCTCAATCATGAAATAAACTCAGGGCTGGGCTCCACTACAAATGGCAAAACTCAATCACTAAGCCATTCTAAAACAACTTCTATTTTTTTTACTAACAAATTTTGGAATTTTGTAAGCAATTTTGTTTTCCTATACTCCGAGTGCCATCGGTATAAATATCCTGCAGGCACCTTGCTAGCGATTCTGATAGAATAGCAAATTGTTATGCTCTAGTGGGATCACCACAATACTATTACACTGATAGTGTTTTGCTGATCATCAGCAATCAATACTTTTCCAAAAGCCCTTGTAGTGGAAGTGGAGTTTATTTCCTTTTAAACAATATCCGTTCCTTGACAATCCTGCTGATCTCTTTGGCTGCAGTAGTGTCTGAATCACACACTTAAAAACAAGCATGCAGCTAATACGACAACCTCCATATCACTCTCGTTTCAGGTGTACTTTAATTGCACAGAACAGAAGGAAAACATATAAATGCACCCAGTACGTATTAGAGTGCTTAGCCAGTCTAATTTACCCTCATCTGTGTCAAGTTTTTATTTGATCCCTCAGCTGCGTCAGCTGACAGCCATGGCAGATAAGCTCACAGGATGTTAACAATATGTCTGCTTCCATGAAAGCAGTAAGTAGAAACAGTGCTAATTTATTTCAGGATTTGTATCAGCTGTAACAAAGAAATGTTTTTCTTTTAAGGTTATTATGCTGCTGCATATCTTTTAGTGCAGAGAGGAAGTTCTGAGTTCAGGTCCGCTATAAAGCTGAAGACATGGCACAATAACGCCTGCCAGTATACCTGATGAAGGATCAGTAGGTCTAACATGAACTGTCCTATATACAGTAGCTTGTAGCTAGTGGCATGCTGCCTCTTCTTTTTATTTATGAAGTGAGAAGGTCCTATAGAGGCCAGACACAGGCTCTAGTAGTCCCTGACGTGGATAAATCAGTGGATTTGTTGTTGTTTTTTTAACCCTTTCGGAGGCTAATTTGAAGACTCGCAAGAGCTCCAGGCCAATTTATTTTAGCATTTTTTTTATTTCTTCTTTGTTATATTTTTCTGCTTCTACTTAGTACTGCTGTAATGTGTATTTATGACCACTTGTCACTAGGGGGCAGTGTGAGACAATAACAGAGGGCTTCTGCTTTCAGTTTCTATATTTTCTGCTAGCAGAGAGACATCAAAACATTCCAAGAATTTACAGCACAATGAGCTCTGCCGATTGAGGTCAAAAGCAGCGCACTTATCTCTAACGAGATAACTCTACTGAAGCTGCTAATGGGTTAAAGTAAAACAAACAAATATATATATATATATATATATATATATACATACATATACGGTATATATACATACATACATACACACAGCTGATCGAGCAAAACAGATGCACAGGAAACAGCAAAGCAGTTACTCAAAGCAAGCGACCAGATTCCTTATCTCATTTATCAGAATCACTTTAATTGTCCAAGCACAACAGGTGTCGTACTCGGAATTACTTGTGGTTCACAAGGCATAGGCGAAGTACATGAGACAGGTAATACAGATGTGCAAAACAGACATTTAAAAATGTTTGGATATGCGCAGAAGTACATGTGACCTACACATTTACAATCATTTACCAGCTAAAACCAGACTTGGTTTCCCTTTCTACGTCTGCCATCTTTACTCCCGCATTTACACATTGGTCCCACAAAGTAAACGTAATCAGTCTAATTCTATGTACATCACATTAATACAGTACAAATATCAGAGCAATAAAGACCCCCTAGGTAAATTACACTGTCATAGAGAAACAGCCTGTGCATATTTCACCCCAGCACATGAAGGAAATGGTATTACACTGGCTTGAATACAATGCAGTTATACAATATCACGGAGTGAAGTGTTCTGATAGGATCCCCATACATTACAGTAAAACAGCAATGGTGTTCTATCAGGCTCGGAGTACAGTGCCACAGAGAAACAGGCTCAGGGCACATCACAATAACACAGTGTTTCGCCAGGGTCCCACTACATCTGCGCAGGGTGCTTGTTTTGTTCCAGATCAGACAACCAGCAGGGTGAAGACCAGCTCTCACTGCACGTTTGTTCAATATTACAGGTCAGAAATGATTAGGACAAAGAAAGAAAAATCTGTTCCTCCAATTATAACAAAAATGTCAGTTTTAGTAGCTTCGTGTCCCACAATGCAGCAGCTGCCAATTATTGTACTTCCTTTGTGTGTTCTCTACCTTTCCCCGTATCAAAGGAAGCGCCCTTTTTCAGCTCTCTAATACAATTTCTTCTTATATACAGTATAAAGCCCACCGTCAGTGTAGCTTGCACAAAAAGCAAAGAGGAGGCTTGAAATGAGCACAACTGTGTACACTCATTACTCCAGGAAACAAGCACCCACACTTGGCAATCTACCACTAAAAAAACCTCAGCTCCTGTAACACATTCTCCCATAACAAATTCAGCAAAACCGCATGATCCACCCGTAAGCCAAATTGCTCACCCATGCCCTAAGATCCCACATGGTGGCCAAATCTTATGTAATACACCACTCAATTTCCAGTCAAATCACCAGGTCGAATCGATAATTTCCAACATGTCTGATCTGCTCCCAATCAATAACGGGATCAATTTTTGTGCAGGAGTGATCTGAAAAGTGATCAGTTATCGATCTGGAGCAGATCGGATGTCGGGAATTATCTGTCAAGTCGAGATGATGGGAAATTGAATGGTGTGTTAAAAATGCAGAAAAATCGTGGCAATTTCACAATTGCGTACATGAAAATCGCTGCAATTTTTCTGTGATTTTCAATGCGATTTTAATGAAAGTGAATGGGAGCGATTTTAAAAAACCGCTAATCGATCGCAAAGTGCTCAGAAAAGCACTTCTAGTGTGAATGGGCCCTAATGTCTTCTAGCATTAAGAGATGTGATTAATCACTAATGGCTCATTTATAAAGCAGCAATAGTTTGCAGAATCGCATTTTTTTCCCATGCTGCAAAAGGTAACTTCAGCCTGTGTATAGAAGGCTAATGGTAGGTACACACCATTCAATTTCCCATCATCTCGACTTGTCAAACAGATAATTCCTGACATCCGATAACTGGATCAATTTTCAGATCACTACTGCACAAAAATGGACGCCCACACGTAAGCAGGATCTGCTCAGGAGTGATGGGAAGGTCACACATACACACACTCACGAGTAACCAGGATCTGCTCAGGAGAGATGGGAAGGTCACACACACACACACACACAAGCAGGATCTGCTCTGGAGAGATGGGAAGGTCTCACACACACACACACACACACACACACACACACACACACACACACACGTAAGCAGGATCTGCTCGGGAGAGATGGGAAGGTCACACACACACACACACACACACACACAAGCAGGATCTGCTCGGGAGAGATGGGAAGGTCACACACACACACACACACACACACACACACACTCACTAAGCAGGATCTGCTCAGGAGCAATGGGAAGGTCTCACACACACACACACACACACACTAAGCAGGATCTTCTCGGGAGAGATGGGAAGGTCACACACACACACACACACGTAAGCAGGATCTGCCCGGGAGAGATGGGAAGGTCTCACACACACACTAAGCAGGATCTTCTCGGGAGAGATGGGAAGGTCACACACACACACACACACACACACGTAAGCAGGATCTGCCCGGGAGAGATGGGAAGGTCACACACACACACACACACACACACACATATAAGCATGATCTGCTCGGGAGAGATGGGAAGGTCACACACACACACACACACACACACACACACACACACGCACGCACGCACGCACACACACACACACACACACACACACACACTAAGCAGGATCTGCTCGGGAGCAATGGGAAGGTCACACACACACACACACACACTAAGCAGGATCTGCTCAGGAGAGATGGGAAGGTCACTCACTCACACACACACACACACACTAAGCAGGATCTGCTCGGGAGAGATGGGAAGGTCACACACACACACACACAGCAGGATCTGCTCTGGAGCGATGGGAAGGTCTCACACACACACACACACACACAAAGGGCTGGTGCACGCCGAGCGGCTTTTTCAGCGTTTCTGCAGCCGCTTGGTCAATGTATCTCAATGGGGTGGGTCACACCAGAGCAGGAGGCGTTTTGCTGAAACGCATACTCCCGGGGTGAGGCATTGTTTGGATTGCGGATGCGTTTCTGCCTCAATGTTAAGTATAGGAAAAACGCAAACCGTTCTGAAAAACGCCTGTTCAGAGCGGTTTTGCCGGCGTGTTTGTTACAGAAGCTGTTCAGTAACAGCTTTACTGTAACAATATATGAAATCTACTACACCAAAACCGCTACACAAAACCACAAAATGCTAGCTGAAACGCTACAGAAAAATAAGAAAAAGAGTTTCAAAATCTGCTAGCATTTTGCGGATCTGCTAGCGGTTTTTGGTGTGCACCAGGCCTAAGCAGGATCTGCTCGGGAGAGATGGGAAGGCCATAAAACAGGTATCATTTCCAAATAAAAATGTAAATTGTAGATTGGGAGATAATACTCTCGTGGTGGGATTGTAACTTTAGGATGTTAAAGTGGCTCACCCTCTGAGAAATGTTTGGTGCTTTACAGCTTATAAAGCCTGCAATGAAAAATGCTGTCACATACCAGTGGGAATAGCTCACAGTGAACCGTCACCTCTTCCTAAGCACAGGGATTACCAAAATTGTTGTCCATAAATATTACCATCACAGACTGCTAGTACAGACAGATTAGCACAACTCATGATTTTAACAATGGTAGTAAAGGGACTGAAAGACTGCCTAAATTAATGAGCACATAATTATGGTCTAAATAGAGACAGATAATTGGCTTCATCCAAAATATTTCTATTTCGGTGGCGCAGTGGTTAGCGCTCTTGCCTTGTAGCACTGGTTCCCGAGTTCAAATCCCAGTCAGGGCGCTATCTGCACAGACTTTGTATGTTCTCCCCGTGTCTGTGTGGGTTTCCTCCAGGCACTCCAGTTCCTCCCACATCCCAAAAACATACAGATAAGATAATTGGCTTCCCCTAAATTGTCCCTAGACTAGAATATATACACGACTACACAATACATACGTAGACATATCCTCGGATGACGGTGGAAGGCCGACACCTGGTCAGGAAGGAGAACGGGCAGTTCCTGAACTACACAGTCTGGTGACTTTCTCAGCACTTGGCACTTTACTGGTTATTGTGCAATAGCATATTGATGAGTTTTAACGCAAAAGGGTCCAGTGTGCATGGACCCTCGATGTAAGTTTGCGTTTTATTTTAATGACTGAGTTGTTACAATAAAGTGTACCCCCCGTGTGTGAACTTAGCCCTTGATCCTGCATATATGTTTTTTTTTTGGTGACGGTCACTGTCTCAAATATTGAGCACAAGGTGTCTGCAGGCTTCACAGTGTGCGGGAGTGCAATAGAGAGCGTTGAGGATTATTGTTTATCTTTGACATACTGTTCCATGGTGGATTGGAAAACCTCTGGCTGCTGATTGATTATATCAATACACGGCGCTTATATTACCTCTACATACGCCTAATACATACACAGACATGACTATGGAAGGGATTAGATCAGGCTTTCTCAACCAGGGTTCCTTGAGGACTCTGCAGGGGTTCCTTGGCATTTTCCCCCATCGTGGGGGAAGTATAATAAAGCACACTATAATAGGTGGTACTGTAACAAGAAGCACTAAATTGGGTCAGGGAACAGTATAATGAGTGGCAGTGTAATAGGGGTAGTGAAATTAGCAGCCTAACCTATTTAAAGATCATGCCTCCTGAAAAATAAATGTAGGGGTTCCTCGAGACCAAAAATTTGTTTGCAGGGGTTCCTTGAGATCCAAAAGTTATTTACAGGGTTCCTCCAAGGTAAAAAGGTTGAGAAAGGCTGGATTAGAATGTGATCCGCTCTGAGGGACAGTTATACAGTATACTCTGTACAGCACTGTGGAAGATGTTGATGCTATATAAATACTAAATAATAATAATATTTCTTTGCAAACAAAATACATTTAGTACATTTACACATTCCTGGCCACACACTGCTGGTGGCAACACTATTTCCCACTGCAGCTTTGAGACTTCCATTGCCTTATTTTTGTTGGAGACTACACTATTCTGTCCTCTTTACAAATGTATACATTTCATCTGGTAAAGGACACAGCATGGAAGAGAGTTGTCTTTGCCGTGAATGTTTTTCAATTCACACAGCATTTGGCATTTCAAGGCAGAGATTAAAAGATTGTGGCAGTGAACTGGTTAAGCGTCACATGCAATTTCACGTATGCAATTCATAACACAACAAAAGGCAGAATAAAGGAAAATCGATCAGGTATTTGAAAACTTCAGCCTCAGAGAGAAGGCTTTATTCTTGCCAAACAAAGCTCGACCTTCAGCCTGCTCCACTAAATTAAGGGACTTCCTCCGAATTTCAGCTGTGTAAAGTCAGTGGGAAGCTCTTGGACTCTCCCATGGCATTTGAGGGTAGTATTTCATTAGCAAGCTGTTAACAATAGGCAAGCTTTCATTTGTAGAAAGAGGATGCATCTGTTTCCATTTGTGATGGGGATAGGCCATGACACAGTGCCAGTCCATTGTGTCCATGATAAATTCTGACCAGAGTCAAAACCGGAGAAATGATCATATTCTATTTATGCTACGGCATAAACTATGCTAAATATTGGCAACATCCTGAGTGTTGCTCAAAGAATTCCTTCAGCCTGGACAAAATCACTGGTATACCAGTTCTACTGTATTCTATACAAATAATATTTTACATTTATCAATGATCTGCAAAATATTTTGTTTTTTGCAAAGTAAAAGGCAGAATATATACAGTCTCCAGCTGCCTGCTCCCTCCTCCCAGCTCAGCGAGTCAGAAGACAGGATAGGCTGTCAGTAGGGAGGTGTGGCTTCTCATGCCCATGTGACAAAAGGGGGAGCGTTTTAGGCTGAAGAGTGTAAGCATCAGTTTCTGAGGATCTCTGAACTGGTGGAGCAGGTACCTCATTTATTTTACAAGTAAAATGTTCTTTACAAAACTTTACTCGTGATTAAGTTAGAAAGCTGTATTACATAGTTACATAGTTACATAGTTATTTTGGTTGAAAAAAGACATACGTCCATCGAGTTCAACCAGTATAAAGTACAACACCAGCCTGCTCCCTCACATATCCCTGTTGAGCCCTTTTCCACTAGCAATCGCAATCACAGAGCACAAACGCCAGCGATTGTGATTTTTCATACATTTTTTATGCAATTGGGATTTTTCATTTGCATTGCATTACCACTCTTAAAAATCGCTCCAGAAAGCGATTGCGATTTGCAAATCTAATCACTATTGTGGAAAATACTTCTCATGATTCCTATGATAAAGTAGCAACCCTAGCGATTTGCGATTTTGCGATTCAGCAGTGTAGTGGAACAGGGCCCTAGGGGTGTATATGTTACGGCCAGAACTCGAAGTGTGGCCACTTCTAGTTCTGGCCGGCCACTTCGGGTTCTGGCCGGCCAATGTGCGAAGTGGCCGCAGCGCAGCGACCAATGTTAGAAATGTAATGTTTACGCCGTCTCTCTGCGGCCAAATTGATGACAACTTGCTTAATTTAATGAAATATAGCCGGCGGCAATGTAATAGATGAAGCCGCCGGCTTTCGCACTGCCTCTCTCCTCACGCGTCCTGCCGTTCCTGCAGAGCGGGTGCTGGCAGAAGCAATGTCTGCAGCCTCTCCGCTCTGCTGCGACGAACGACTCTCCGGCTGCATGTCCCCGGCTGCTACGTATATTGTATGGGAGGCGGGGAGAGGAGAGAGGGGGGGGGGGGGGGAAGAGGAGAGAGGCAGTACGAAAGCCGGCGGCTTCATCTAATACATTGCCGCCGGCTATATTTCATTAAATTAAGCAAGTTGTCATCAATTTGGCCGCAGCGAGACAGCGTAAACATTACATTTCTAACATTGCCCGCTGCGCTGCGGCCACTTCGCACATTGGCCGGCCAGAACCCGAAGTGGCCACACTTCGGGTTCTGGCCGTAACATATACAAAAAAAACTATACCTAAACAGGGAAGCCTTAAAGGGAACCTGAACCCAACCACAAAACTTAATATGACCATTAAGATTTTGTAAATAACATTTTACATGTTGTAGGTCACTTCTCCCCTCAATGTTGCTGACCTCCCCTGTATGATCAGCCTACATTATTTCCCAATTATGTATTTTGTTCCTGCAGGAATATCAATAGAAAGTTGCTGTAGAGGGGTGCATCTTGCGCATCTACCCCTTCTCTCTCTATACAGCAGAACACAGTGAATGGATAAAAGCCAAAGAGCAGTTCTGTACAGCCATCATTAAAAAAACTTCATGTCAAAAATAAGTTTAAACAACAATAACAAAGTAGCACAAGTGATGTAAGAATGAGTAACACCTCCTCTTATCACACCTTTTCCGCAAAAAAAAAAACAAATGAAAACATCACAACACTTGGATAAGCCCACCCCGACTTTAATAGCAAGCAGATGAGATGACAAGGCATTAAAATAAAAATACAAAAGTCAGAGAGAAAGTTAGATGTGCTTCCAGGTTCCAGCAATGAGATCATAGTATTTATTGTAGAGTCTCCTTCCCTATGGTGTCCCACATCACCCAAACCACCATTACGTAAGGACAGACTTTGGGGGGGGGGGGAATGATAAAAATCTGCTTATCAACTGTGATTTACGGTATCTTATTTATAGACAAGTGATCACAGTACATAGAGGTCATACAACAGCACACCTCCACTGATACATGCTCAGTTCCAACACTCTCAGACAATATTAAGCAAATGGTGGCATTATAAAAGACATAATGTCAGACAGTGAGGAGATTGCATTATATTAACTTAACAGATTTCCAATAAAAAAAAGGAACTTCTCTACACTACTGGATTTGCAGGGCCTTACTGCTAATCACACTTATTAAAATATTCATAATATCTTCCAAAGTCTAATCTGCAGATGTAAAAAAGGCTTGATAGCTTGTATGGTATCATACAGCTAGCTGACTCCAATCGATAATGAAGTAGACTTCTGAAATGTGATCCAATATCATGTGGTGCAGATGATAATCCATATAAATGTTAGATATATAAGGATGAGTTCAGTTGTTTAAGGGCCTGTTTCCAGTACACGCAGATTCTGCATGCAGAAAACTGACTCCAATGAATGCCTATGGGAAATCTGCATCAGAAAAATCGCGTTCAGTGGAAACAGGCCCATAGACATTCATTGGAGTCAGTTTTCTGCATGCAGAATCTGCGTGTAGTGGAAACAGGCCCTAAGAGATAAGCCAAAATTTCAACTATGTATGGCTGACAATCCACCACTATACAAAAGTAGTGACTGCAGACATTTTAAGGTACCAGTCTGGTTCACAATTGCGAGACAATTACCACCGGCCATGGCGCTTGTCTTTAAAGTGCTCAAGTGAATGGACAGCGCCTGTACTGTAATTTGTGCAAACAGTGTATTCCTGATTATTCCTGTCATTTCAGCCAACCCTAGTAGCAACATGCTGTTTCCAAGATCGCTTACCGCCGCGTTTCTGTGTACCCCCTGTGGGGGTGAAAACACACTTGCAGAGAAGCACTGGACCTACAAGCTGGCAGTAGCCCATGTGAACTGGCTCTAAGAGACACACTAGGCCAATTAAATTCCCTTTTTCGCCTAGAAGATATTTTTTTCTGGATGTCTAAGCCATCTCCATTACTTCCCTTGCCTGTCATAGGTAGCTACATGTGCTCCTTAGTAATAGGTAGCCAGAAGTACCCTCAATTTTAAGTAGCTAGAGGTGCCCCCAAATAGTAGGTAGCTAGACGAACCTCAGTATTAAGTAACTAGAGGTGCCCCTGACTAAAGGGGACTCTTGTCAGTGGAATGGTGAGAGCTAGGTGAGTAACCTCATTTACACTCTCATCAGGACTCTGCAGAGGGAAGGAGGAAGGGAGGCGCTCTGGGAGGGGGGTAAGCCGTCTTTCCATCATCAGGCGCCTGTAGGCACAAAGCTACAGGACCTTATGTTAAATCTCTCACACACACACACACACACACACACACACACACACACACACACACACACACACACACACACACACACACACACACACACACACACACACACACACACTATTACCAGGATGGATACCAAACAATGTAACAAAAGTTGCACTGTATTTAAAAAAAACTGCCTAATTTAAATAAAATACAGACAGTAGAGAAATGCACCATAAGCCAAGTTACTCATTAAGTCTCCTTCCCAGCATTAATAATGTATTGTATTTCTTTCCATTTAACTACTGACAGGTAAAGACAGACTAGCTATACGTAGCCGGTAAGAATCACTGACATACTTCATTTATCTGTCTTACAGACTTCAGTGACATTTTTAGTCCACAATGAATTATAAATATTTGATATTCCTTCAATATTTATATGCCAAGTACCGTACACAAATACACAAATTTAAATGCAACTCCTTATTTGCCTCTTTTCAAAACACACACAGAGAGAGAGAGAGAGAGAGAGAGAGAGAGAGAGAGAGAGAGAGAGAGAGAGAGAGAGAGAGAGAGATAGGGAGGGAGAGGGAGGGGGGGGGAGGGAGGGAGAGGGAGGGGGGGAGGGAGGGAGAGGGAAGGGGGGGGAGAGAGAGAGAGAAATCTTTTCTACATGCACAATATGATTTTATTTACTATGGAAATGTGTGTACAACCTATGAAATATTGGTGCTTGTCATCAGTATCTGTTGCCAAGACTACTGCAGCAACATCCTAATCTCAGGCCTCCACCTTGCTGAACAATGCCACTTTACTGCTGATCTTTTATCTGCTGCCCCTCTTATCCAGTCCAACCACTGGCTACCTGTGCCTGTAAGCAAATATTCACCACTACTCTGCATTCAAAACAATTCAAGACTCATGGCCAACCTACATCGCATCTCAGAAATCTTAAGGATTCCCCATTTACTAAAGGTGCTCCTCCTAAAGGTGCCCATACATTACTTGAGAGATTGATCTGACATGCTGGAAACAATCGATCTGACATGCTGGAAATATCTCCCCTGAAAGTGCTCAGCCGGGTCCCCGGTGGTAGCAGCATTTTTGATTTTGGGATGACTGATGCCGGCCGGTCTCCCCCCATATGTAATGTGTACCCCCAGGGTCCATGGTGAATGTTGTAGTGTAAATTTGGCTCACCTGCCTGCTGGTGTCCTCCTCCTATGGCCCATGTCTTCCCTTCATTGCCACTGGGGGCGCCTATATCTTGGTGACCCGCCGCATGTACGGACGTCACAAATGTTGTGGGGTCACATGGTACAGGTGTTCCCTTTGGCAATGGAGAATGACGCAGAGGTGGTGCACTGGCTGCCAGATGAGCAAAAGCTACACTGCCTATACACACACCACAGTTCCAGGGGGCTACACATTACATGGGGAGAGGCCTGGGGAGCCAGCAGGTGGAGGCAGCTGCACAGATTTCCAACACATTGTATGCTGAAATTTATGTGTAGATGTGTGGCGGCTATCGATCCCTCTCTGATGAGATTCAATCAGGGAGAGATCTGATGATCAATGCTAGATTTATGCCTGTGATGATCATCTATAACAATTAATTTTACTGATTATTGATTTATAAAGCAACAAAGATCCAGTGTCTGTACATGGCTTAATCCTTACTATGGCAACCACTGACTGTCACTAAGTATTTATTAACCTAAGAACTTACTGAAAAATAAGCATTTTCCACTGAAGTGTATCTTGAGTCACAGAAACGAGACAGTACAACTTTAATGAGGCCAGATATGCTATAGCTAATTGCATCAAACAAGAGCTTCAATTACATCCTGCAACTGTTATCCAAAAGCTGCTGTACACATGGTCCAGATTATGCTGCCTAACCGTTGCTACTGCTTGCAGCAGCTTTTGAATAAAAAGTTCAGAGCAACGCCCTGTTTACAGAGGGGTTATATCCAAGATATTTACTGTATGTCCAGCTTTAGAAATTGGGCACAGGTCAGACGACTATTAGGAGTAAAATTGATAAAACAACCTTAAAGAGAACCTGAACTGAACATAAAAAGTAAAAAATAACCATACACAGGTCATACTTACCTCCTGTGTAGTCTACTCCTCGATCTCTTTCTCCTCTCCTGCGTCCCGTTTGTCCACTGTGATCAATGGATTTCTCCATCCTCCATTTTAAAAATGGCCATTACCCCATAACAGCTTCCTGGTCAGCACACTGTTAAACTGTAATATCACCCACTTGAGCTATAGGGAAACATGGACATTACCTTGCACATTCAGTTGTAACTGACAGCTGCTGATATATAACTGACAGCAACTGGTATATTTGAGTTCTGACAAAATATTGTCAGAACTCGAAGTGAACGCTGTAAGTAGAAAATGGTGAGTGTGAGAATCCGTGACCATTGTTTAGGTTTGCATGCTGCAGGACTCTGGAACAGAGACCTGTCTTTCCATTGCAAGTTCTGGTCTGTTCTCTTGCTGGGGAATTTGCATACATTCGTTATGCAAATCCCCTACCTGCCTTCTTTGATGACTGGCACTATAAGAGCTTTATGTTTCCCAGAAGGCTTGGCTGGTCATTTTCCTTCCATGCTCTGTTCCTGATGGACACTGCTGGAGTGTCAGCCATTGCTATCTAGTATAGTTAATTCCTGGGGGTTGCTTTAGGCTCCCCTTTTAGCCCAGTCAGGTTGTATTATCTGTATTGCCTGTTCTGTCTTGTCTTGCCTGTTGCCATTGTCCTGTCCCAACGGTGGTCGACAGGAAATGGTTCTGATCTCTGTTCTTGGAGTATAGCTGGTGCAGCGGTTGCTACCAGCTATCTCTTCTGTTCTGTCTCCTGGGATCGCGCTAGCTACTTTTCGCTAGCGCTGGGGATCCTTCTGTTCTGTCTTCTGGGATCGCGCTAGCCACTTTTCGCTAGCGCTGGGGATCCTTCTGTTCTGTCTTCTGGGATCGCGCTAGCCACTTTTCGCTAGCGCTGGGGATCCTTCTGTTCTGCTACTCTGTACCTGGATCGCGCTAGCCACTTTTCGCTAGTGCTGTGGATCCTATCTCTCGCTTGTCCCTGTTTTCGTGTGTCTGTCTTGTCTGCTACGCTTGCTGGAGGCTCGGTGAGGTAACCGTTAAGCAAGCGCTCGCGTCCTCTGTTTCATGTTTGTCTGTCGATGGTTAGTTAGGCGTGCTTGTCTCTATTGTGCTTATGTGGAGACCGCGCATAACCGCGTGCACTGTTGCGAATGAGTGCGGTGTTCGCGGTTAGCTAGCGTTTGTTATTTTCCGCATCTTCTCATTGTATTATTTGCTGTGCCTTTGCTACCCTCGTATTCTATTCTGATCTGCCTTGTGTCATGTCTGGCGATCGCACCTCTCGCGATCGCGTTCCTATTTCATATCTGCTGTTGTGTGTGCGCGGTCGCGGGGTGGCGACTGGATTGGCGCACACACATACAACCTGTCCCTTTGCTCAATCTCATTCGCAATCGCCTCTCTTGCGATTGCGTTCTGCTCTTCGTACAATTCCTGTCTGGCATTTGTGGAGGTACAGAGGATTGGTTCCTCTGCACTCCCCAGCACCATCTGCCGACAGGAATTTCCCTCTACAGGTGCGTAGCACCTTTTGCTGGGTGCCTGCAAATATACGCTTGTGGAGGATTTCCGCCGTGTCAGCGCACGCGTTGTGCGCTGATCACGGAGAAAGTTCCACAATCGTTACAGTGAGCTTCTGAGAGGAACCGAGGGTGAGGTACCGTATTTTTCGGACCATAAGACGCTCCGGACCATAAGACGCACCAGGTTTAGAGGACAAAAATCAGGGGGAAAAAAAATATACTAACCCTGGTGCATCCATGGTGCAGGGGCATCTTGTGGATCTTCTCCCCTTAATCTTCCCCCCAATTATTTCCCTCTTGAGTCCTTCTTTGACCATCCTGTGTCCTCCTCTCTCCATTTGTCCTCCTCTGTCTCCTCTGTTCCCATGTCTTTTCTGTTCCCTTGTATCTCTCTTGTCCCCCGGTGTTCTCCCACCCCCCTCCCCATCTTTGATGTCCCCGGTGTCCTCCTTTTCTCTCCCCTGTGTCTCTGATGTCACCCCCCCCCCCATCTTCCCTGGTGTCATCCCCCTCCCCCATGTCCCCTGGTGTACTCCCCCCCCCCATCTCTGATGTCCCCTGGTGTCCTTTTCCTTCTCCCCATCTCTGACATGCTCCTGTGATCTGCTGCTTTCCCCCTTCCCCTTGGCTCTGATGTCCCCTGGTGTCCACTTTTCCCCCAGTGGCTCTGATATCCCTCTTTCCCTTCTCCCTTGTGTCTCTGATGTGCCCCGTGTCATCCTGTCCCCATCTCGGATGTCCCGGTGTCCAACTTTCCTCCCTTCCCCATGTCTCTGATGCCCCCCTTTCCCTTCTCCCCCATATCTCTGATGTGCCTGTCATCCTTTCCCTCCCTCCGCCCTCTGATGTCCTGGTTTCCTCCTTTCCTCCCTTCCCCATGTCTCTGATGCCCCCCTTTCCCTTCTCCCCATGTCTCTGATGTGCCTGTCATCCTTCCCCCCCCCCCCCTCCGCCCTCTGATGTCCTGGTTTCCTTCTTTCCTCCCTCCCCCATGTCTCTGATGTCCTCCTTATCCCGATCCCATCTCTGATGTGCCCCCCTGTGGCTTAATTTGCTTCCTCTGTCCCCCTTAAGGTGAGATCGTTACCATCAGCAAGAACGATGTGGAAGATCCTCAGTGCGGACGAGCAGGGATTCGGTCCTCGTTCATTCATGGATCCAGCTTCAAAGTACTTCCTTCAGGTTGCAGGCACCATGCGGCCAATCAGGAGAGGCGCTGCACGGACAACATCCAATCACTGCTGCCGCTGTTCTAACAGGACGTGATGGTCCCGCGGGCGGGACAAGGCTCTGTCATTGAGCCAATCGAGTGCAGTGATTGGCTCAATGACAGAGCCTTGTCCCGCCCGCGGGACCATCACGTCCTGTTAGAACAGCGGCAGCAGTGATTGGATGTTGTCCGTGCAGCGCCTCTCCTGATTGGCCGCATGGTGCCTGCAACCTGAAGGCGCACTTTGAAGCTGGAGCTGCGAATGAAGGAGGACCGAATCCCTGCTCGTCCGCACCCAACATCGATCACGCTGATGGTAATTATTTCACTTGCAGGGGGACAGAGGCAGCACATTAAGCCACAGGGGGCACCGATACACGGGGTGGGGGAGGACATCTGGAAACACGGGACATCAGAGATGGGGAGGGAGCTGAGGAAGACAAAGGCACATTAGAGCCCCTGGGGTTGCAAAGGAGGACACCGGGACATCGGAGACAGTTGGAGTTGGGAAAGGAGACAAAGGGGCACATCAGAGACAAAGGACGGCAGCCTCCACAGGACACCTTCGGACTATAAGACGCACTGACTTTTCACCCACGCTTTTGAGGGAGAAAAAGTGCGTCTTATAGTCCGAGGTAAGTATTTATAATTCATTTGCGGCTACGTCATGTGTTTATTTTAAATTTTCCTCGCTTCAGGTTGCCTTTAAGAGCAGCAAAAAAAAAATGTTGTTCATACTTAGTTTTTTTGCATTTTCCCTATATAAAGCAGAGTATTCTCCAAAGTAGAACCACCTTTGTTAAAGGGCACCTCCATTACCCTCTCAGTTCAGATATAACTTCAAGCATTCTGTACAGTGGGAATTACATTTCAAGATGTTCAGTTATTTCACAGGATAACAGATTGATATGTGAAACAACAAATAAGAATACAATCCTTCTAACTACCTAGATGATCTCATGTAAAGGGTAGTGTGCGTTAATGACACATGAAATACATCTTCCATTTGGCTTGCACTCCCCTCCTCACACGCACTTCCAGCATGTCTGAGTGGGAGTGCCGGGTCTCTAAATGCTGACCACAAGCCTATGAGCCAAACATAACATCTCCTAAGACCAGATAATTCCATTTCTAGACCATCAGATTCCATCTTCCTGTCAGAAACAAAAGGGACACTTCTGGGGGAATGCTGATTTGTTCCAGCTCTTCTGTTTGTGGGAGTCACGCTAATAAAGAGGAAAAATGAAAGTGTACACAGACAAAACATCGACAACTGCAAATTACCCGCAGGATGAGACACCGGGAAAGCTAAGTGTAGCCTTAATGGCCACATTTGTTCTCAGACAAGAGCATGAAAATGGAGTGACAGCGAAGACAGGCAAATCAGCCATGCTGACAAAAGCCACACAAAGAGACATGAAGCTAAGAACAACATAATAAGCAAAACAAAAGTACATGTCCTGAGACATTACTCACAAAATCTGACGAATCAATCCTTAAAGAGCCAATACTGTTACTAAATGCATTCATGGCAGTGAAAGGTTCTTTAACATTAGGTTGTAAGCTCATTTGAAAGACAGAGACATTAATCAGCATAATCTAAATAATAATATTAGTCTGTACTGTACAGCTCTATGGAAAATGTCAGTGCTTTATAAACACATGACAATAAGAATTGTTCATTCTTCAAGCAAACCCTGACAGTAGAATATATGGAAAATTGTCACTTTCCTAACAACATGAGGGTCATGCGGGAATGAATATGGGTACAATTAGTCGGCACTGTCTATAAACCAGAAGTCTGCTTTCTCTTTCAGGGCTGTTATGCACCTGAGTGAGGAGTAGTCTTGAACAGCTCTTGAATGTAAACAAAATATAAACAGATCCTGAATAACCACTCCCTACTATTGCTCCAACTCACATTTCAATGAGCAGACTAACCCCCCCCCCCCCCCCCCCGTTGATCACATGTGTAATGACATCACCAAGTTAGGATGATAAATAAGATGCAAATAATTCCGAGCTGATGCAGGATTATGCAAAGTTTATTGCAAATGTATGCAGCTGGAAAAGTGACCAATTCCCACTTTAGTTTCATTCAACTGGTCCATTTTCCTGTTGGATACACTAGGATAGGATACAAGATTAAATAGGAGACAGGGCCCTGTCCATATGATCTTATAGTCTATACGAAATCTAGGTATCATGTTTTGCCTGTAACCTCCCTGCTTAATGTGCAACAACCTTTTAAGGCATGTCCAAAGTTGGAAGAGATACAATTTCAGAATATCTTATGCGTTTCGTGAATTGACCCCAAATATATTTATATTGCTGTAATGTTGCTATTATGGCAGTAGCAGTAAGCACCGGCATCTCTTCAGGTCTTTGGAGGTAACCATGATAAAGAAAGGCTGGTTTGTTCTAATAGCACTAATGAATTATGTCACATATATACTGTAGCTAAGTAGTTAGGATAGGACTGGATCTTACTACTGTACACTTTCCAAATGCTTGTCATCACTATATCAAGTGCCATGCAAGTGACAAGAAATGAATGTGGCATGTCTGATAACTGAAAACATGAGTTAGAAAGTGCAGTAAACATTCCTGCAGGTGTTAATATGGGTGGCATTTGTTGAGCAATATTAATCTACTGTCTTTAGAAATCTCTAAACTCCTGAAATGAAATCTTAGCACAAAGTAAGGTTAACCCTGCAGGCCCCTGTGACAGACATTCATGTGTAGCTGCACATTGGGGGAGAGATCCTGTCAGCCTGCCTCTCATTTAGCACACTGCCAGAAAGCTTCTCCTATGTAGGCTTCCATACCATAAGGAGTAACATTTGCTCATTCCACAACAGTCGCCATTTAGTCACATAACAATCAGATTCAATCTGTCTTTCTCCAACTGTTATGTTTTTGAGCAAGTGTAGAAATATATTGTGTGCTTGAGGGCCAAGGAAATGAAAACCTTTGATGGGTGTCGAGTTCTGGTGCTATGAGGCAGATGTATGAAGATATTTAAGTGGAACTCCTGACCTTTCCGTTGCTTCTCGATATTTTGTAATACAGGATGTCCATGAATTATAAAGATTTATGTGGTATAACAGAGGCGCCAAGTAGAGTAAAATTAGTTCAAATAAGGCCCGGTTCACACTTGCGGTGGCCCTCCGGAATCGCCGTGCCGGAGCCGCACCGCTTGCAGAACGGACGGAACGGACGCACGGCATAGCAATGAAAGCCTATGCGTCCGTTCACATGCGTCCGTTCTGCCGAACCGGAGCCGGACCGGATCCGGGCCGGATCCGGACTCCGGCCTCCGTTCCAACATGCGCTATTTTTTCATCCGGCTCCTCCGGCAGCCGTATCCGGGGCGGAGCCGGACTGCACCATCCGGCCAATACACACCAATGGGAACCGGAGAGCGCACAACACACTGGCTGAGAAATCCGGATGTTCTACCCCACTTCCTATGGGGATTGTTGCGGCGATATTGGATGGGGACACATGGGCAAGCATTTTGGAGTGGAGCAGCACAGCTGGATCCGGATCCGGAGATGTTGGCAGCATGTCGGAGGTGGAGGTGAGTGCTAAACAGCAGAGGGCCTGATTCCACAGGTCCCCCTTCTGCTGACCTCCCAGACCCCAACATTTTTTTTGTTTTTAACGTACTTTTGCCAAACGGATCCGGATCGCATCCTGATGGACACCTGATGCAACCTGACCGGATCCGGATCGGATCCGGATCAGAACCGTACGGTTCCGATCCGGATCCGGTCCGGATCCGGTCAGGTCATCCGGTCCGTTTGGCAAACAACCGCTAATGTGAACCGGGCCTTATTAAAAAGGGGGAAGTGGGTGGACTCACCTCCATTCTGAAAAAATGGCCAGACAACGGGCAGGTTACTTCAAGTTTAAATTAACATTTATTATGAGCTCCAAAAGTGCAACGCGTTTCACGGGTAACAGTCCCGCTTCTTCAGGCAAACAATTTTTGGAGGGAGCAAAGTCGGGTCAAGAGCCAGATATAGCGCCTATATCTGGCTCTTGACCCGACAGAGGCGCTATATCTGG
This sequence comes from Hyperolius riggenbachi, assembly GCF_040937935.1. Taxonomy (NCBI): domain Eukaryota; kingdom Metazoa; phylum Chordata; class Amphibia; order Anura; family Hyperoliidae; genus Hyperolius; species Hyperolius riggenbachi. The sequence continues at coordinate 174,362,322 of NC_090646.1, forward strand.
CTCTTGACCCGACTTTGCTCCCTCCAAAAATTGTTTGCCTGAAGAAGCGGGACTGTTACCCGTGAAACGCGTTGCACTTTTGGAGCTCATAATAAATGTTACTTTAAACTTGAAGTAACCTGCCCGTTGTCTGGCCATTTTTTCAGAAGGGAGGTGAGTCCACCCACTTCCCCCTTTTTAACAATTTTAACTAATTTTACTCTACTTGGCGCCTCTGTTGTTATACCACATAACTGTTTAGTCCACCCTTGGTGGAGGGGTGTATCCCCATTTTCTTCTATCTACAGAGAGCGACTTCTTAACCCTGAGCGGGGTCAGGTTACAATTCTCCCCGCCTGCTTATCCAGTGGTTGCCTTGGAGGCGACCCGTCCTTGTGAGTATAACCATTGTGTGTGTTTGCATCAGACATCACCTCATTAACATACTACACCATATTGGGCTCTCGGTTCTCCCCCTTTCTTTCAAGCATGAATTATAAAGAAGCCATGTTGTGACACTACAGCATCCATATTGGTCTACAAATGCGTGCTAAACTCAATGAAAGCCACATCTGAACCCCAATTAAAGGAGCAGAAAACAAAATGATATCTTTACCAAACAGCAGAAGTTTTCACGCAATACTACAAAGTGTTGTTATTGTGAGATTTTCCTCACCTTCTGTCAGTAACGAGCACTATTTAACACACATCACTCGATCTGTCTTGTTTTCAAGTTAGATCTATCACTAAAGGGTCTGACATTGTAAGGGATCTGTCTCAGAACGATCTGTGACTTTTGTAGCAACGTAAACACAACTCTGTGATAAAATTAGGGCGTTATTTGTGATGCAAATAATTCTGAGTTGGTATAAGTTTCAAGCGAATTTTGTGTAGCTCGAAAATGGTTCAATAATAAGCTTACTGCTAAAGGTATGCAAATGTCACCTATATAATGCTTCCATCCACAAACCCCACCCCTTACTTCCATCGGCACTGATCAGCATTGCCCAATCAATATTCAGCGCAGTACGCTCCTGGTGACGTGGGTGTGCTCCACCCCAAGGCTGCCAGCGGGAGACAGGAGAAGACCGGAGCTGCGTGACTTGTAGGTGTTGGAAGAAGCATCAGGTAAGTATAGATTTATTTATTTGCCTCACTTGTCCTTTAAGAAATCATCAATTCTGCCAGGGTATGTAAACTTATGAGCACAACTGTATATTACAAGGATTTTGGCCAGCATTATTTCAAACTCATCCTATACACTAATTGAAGGTTGTAAATATGGCCTTGGAAGCAGCTGTGGGCAGCAGCTTAGTGCAGCATTAGAGGTGCGCGCCCTGCGCATTCAATTCTTTTGGAAATCTATGGTTTCCTGGTACAACAGAATCCATTGTTATGCGTTTATGGTAAGTGTTAAAAGAAGATCCTAGAATGTAGTTTACATTAAACATTTGTCAGAAAGCTACCAACAGTAAAATTGAGATTAAAAAAAAATAACGATGTCACTATTAGAATCATTACCCTTTGCTTAGTAAGAACTTAAATATTACACAATGCATTGTATAAAAAAAAATAGCATGCAAAATTTAGAAACCCCGCGGGTAAAATGAGAAACAAGCGGTAGGGGAAATACTTGTGGCTGGAAATGATGGAATTTGGCGGCTCATAAATGACTGAACTGGGTAGGGACGAGGATGCACAGGCACCTTCTGCGGTCTTATAGCAAATATGTAAGATGGCATAGAACCCACAGGTTAGGAAATGTCAATGTCATCATATCTGCTTCCTGTCTTACAAATCTGTAGTGCTGAGAACACAGCATAAACGTCATAGAAAGATCTCACAGTAAATGGGCACAGACCTTTTCCTAGACAGTGTTTCAAGTAGCTTATTCTAATAGGCAACATCTCTGAAGAATGGGCAACCCCCATCACATAGGGTTTAGAGAACACATTTGTTTCTTAGAGCCCTACTAAATAATACATGGTGAAAGCCAACAAGTTCTGGCTCTGAGCTAACGTTTCCACTATCTTCTGGGAGGTGTATAATTCATGATCAAGAGAAAAGCCAACATACACATTCTCCACATGAACTGGGCTCTAAATACTGTTCTGGACGGACTAGCCTGTCTTTCTGTATTCCGTCACTCACTACACATCCTTTAGTGAATTACTCGCCAACTACTTCTCTTTGGCTTTCTCTTTTGACAAAACAAGATTGCAGAGCATGGTGCCGTAGCTGACAGGCCATGCTCCAAATTTCTTCTCATTCTCTGCTGACAAACAGACAATCCCTCAGAACCATCTATGTAGTGGGAGAGCCTCTCCTTTGCCTGCACTGCTCAGGCTTCACACACACAATGTACACAAAGAACAGGTCCTGTGTGGGGCCATCCATCCTCTCCTAGTTAATTGGCAGGACTGGAACAGTTGCACTGCTGTCACAGATAACTGGCTGGGAGGTGTGTGACATGAAAGGGTCATTGTCAGTTCCAGAGGATTTTGAACTGATTGAGAGACATCATTAGAGCTGAGCAATTTCTGCTCCCAAAGAAAAATCATACATAAAACAAAGAGGGAGTGTTTCCACTACTGTTGCATCAAAGGAATTGCCTAATGCTAGAAGAATATTCCTGCAAGTTTCTACCAATAAAAATAATTAGTAGATGTTCTTAAAGCAACTGCAGTTGCGCAAAATATGAAGGCTGGCTTATTGATTTCCTTTTAAAGCAATTCAAAGAGTCTAGCTGCCCTGCTGATCCTCTGCCTCTAATGCTATTAGCCATAGACCGTGAACAAGCATGCAGATCAGCTGCTCTGACTGAAGTCTGACTGGATTAGCTGCATGCTTGTTTCAGGTGTGTAATTCAGATACTACAGCCGCCAGAGAGATCAGCAGGACTGCCAGGAAATAGTTTTGTTTTTTGTTTTTTAAGAAGAAAAAAATATGGCAGCTAAGGTCCCTTTAAAGAGAATCTGTATTGTTAAAATCGCACAAAAGTAAACATACCAGTGCGTTAGGGGACATCTATTACCCTCTGACACAATTTCGCCGCTCCTCGCCGCATTAAAAGTGGTTAAAAACAGTTTTAAAAAGTTTGTTTATAAACAAACAAAATGGCCACCAAAACAGGAAGTAGGTTGATGTACAGTATGTCCACACATAGAAAATACATCCATACACAAGCAGGCTGTATACACCCTTCCTTTTGAATCTCAAGAGATCATTTGTGTGTTTCTTTCCCCCTGCATCTCTCATGCACTGAAGTTTCAGGCTGCTTGTTTCTTCCTGCAAACAGCTTTGCCCTTGTCTGTAATTCCTCAGTATGTGAAAGCCCAGCCAGCTCAGAGGACGATTTATCCAGCTTGTAAAAGATAAGAGAGAAGCTGCCCTAATCTAAATAATACACAGGCAGTGTGCATACAGGGGCCTGGTGGGGGGAGATGCATCACAGAACCACAACACTGAAGAACTTGGCAGCCTTCCAGACACAGGCTGACAAGTCTGACAAGAGAAAGATACATTGATTTATTACAGAGACTGTGATAGTAGAAAGTGCTGCAGTAAGCCAGAACACATTAGAATAGCTTTTGGAACTCGTAGGATGATAAAAAACAGGATGCAATTTTTGTTACGGAGTCTCTTTAAAGGGACACTTAAGTCAAACAAAAATAACGAGTTTTACTCACCTAGGGCTTCCAATAGCCCACTGCAGCTGTCCGGTACCCTCGCCGTCTCCCTCCGATCCTCCTGGCCCCGCCGGCAGCCACTTCCTGTTTCGATGACAGGAGCTGACATGCTGGGGACGTGAGTGATTCTTTGCGTTCCCAGACACATTAGCACCCTCTATGCTGCTATGTGGTATATGATATATGCTATAGCAGCATAGATAGCGCTATTGTGGCCAGGAACGCGAAGAATCACTCGCGTCCCCAGCCTGTCAGCTCCTGTCACCGAAACAGGAAGTGGCTGCCGGTGGGGCCAGGAGGATCGGAGGGAGACGGTGAGGGCACCGGACAGCTGCAGGGGGCTATTGGAAGCCCCAGGTGAGTAAAACTCATTTTTTTTGTTTGACTTAAGTGTCCCTTTAAGGAAAACCAGAAACCCAACAAGAGTCAAGGAGAATTAGTGGGAAGAAAGCAGTTTTAATGAATTTGACAAGTTTATGAACACCAGCAAGAGTGAAAATTCCTCTCTTTAGTATATCAGACCTATCTCCAATGAGAAAATAATGGCTGTCTTTTGCCTGGAAGAAACTTCTTACTAATGTTGAATTATTTACATAGCTTTGCCCTCTGATTCCACTTGTGCCGATGTGTCTCCGAGACGCACGCTAGCTCTGGTTCTGCTGCTAGTAGGCATCCCGACCCTCTCGCCATGCCATGTGTGATGACATATTTTGCTGATGACCATCAAATTCGGAGGCAGCCTATTGAATTCAATAGGTTGTGTTTCCCTGTGCAAATTCACATGTGGGGAAAAGCTGTGAATTGCCCCTAGTGGAAATGTGCCCTTATGTTTCCTAAATTTGCACACGACTATGATTCCATGTCCTCATCTTTGCAGAAAGAAAGCAAGATGTAGTTTTGCAGTTGAGGCTTTATTTTAAGGAATCATGGAGTCTTTAAAGATGAACTTCAGCCTAAACAAACATACTTTCATTAAGTTACATTACTTATTTTATTTAAAATGGATAGATAATATAATCTCTTACCCACCCTGTCTTAAAAGAACAGGCAAATGTTTGATTTCATCATGGCAGCCATCTTTTTGGTTGTAATGAAGTGACAGGGAGTATGATACACCAGTGTTTCTCAACATTGTATTGGTATGTACCCCTTTTAAAACCGTGTACTCACCAAGTACCCCTAGCATAGTAAACATTATCACAAGTACTCCCTGACAAATATATATTAATTGCAGTACATGATAATTGATTCTAGACAATTTCCAAGCATTTACTATTGCTTTTAATTAGCTAAAACACTAATTTGGTGTTTAAACAAGAATTATTATTTTCTAAAACTCTAAGTATGTTATTCTTGGCCAAGTACATCAAGCCCGAGTAGCCCCTGGAACCATCAGAAGTACCCCCTGGGGTACGCGTACCACACGTTGAGAACCTAGGTGATACACAGTTCCAACTGTCCTGTGTCCTGATCACCCCTCCCAGTTGCTAAGCAATGTGAACAACAACATAGCAAATCCCATCATGCTCTGCACAGTATCAGGGAAAAAGGCCTGGGCTTTTTTTCTTTGATGGGTGGAGCTTAGATAAAAATACAGCAAAAATGATGCTTTGGTAAGAAAAACAAAGTTCTGATGCTGTGAAACTATTAAAGAAACACCAAACCTTTTCAGTTCTGCTGAGTAGAATTTTAGTCCGGAGGTTCACTTTAAACGGAGGCTTACATTTCAGTACATTTCAGTAATCAGGCTGCACGCTAATGAATGAACAGTCTAATATGTTTTTACTATACATTTGGACTCCGGGGTTGGATTCATCTTTTCATTTATCATAAACAGAACACAGATTGTATAGGCTGCACAAGATCAATGCTTTTTAATTGATCACATACATTAAGTCTAGCCAAGGAATTAATGCAAGGACATCACATAAAGACAGACACCACAATGGTGTATTGCAGCCTCTCTCAACCTTTTTAGAGCCGAGGAACTCGTGCATAAATGTGTGCCACATTTATGAGCTTTGTCTTCTACTTACTATCATACACCTATTGGTTAACAATAGCACCATTGTCATATTGCATATGCAGCAATCACTACTCCAGGTTACAAATGCAGCAATCATGCCCACATATGACAAGTCTCCATACAGAAGCTGCGGCCAGGAGGCAAGAAGAGGGAGAGGACAGTCATAGCAACTCAATAAGGATGGAGAGGGGTTCTACTTCAGTGGCTGTATGCTTCTGGCAGTCATGTTAAAGTGGAGTCTGCAATGTCATGACTCAAGATATCCGATCAGCCTACTTGTTGTAGGCCAGTGATCTGCAAACTTGGCTCTCCAGCTGTTAAGGAACTGCAAGTCCCACAATGCATTTGCCTTTATGAATCATGACTGTGGCTATCAGACTCTTGCAATGCATTGTGGGACTTGTAGTTCCTTAACAGCTGGAGAGCCAAGTTTTCAGATCACTGTTGTAGGCTATTGATTTAAAAGGTATTAGAGGAAGATAAATAGCACAATAGTCAAACAATGAGCCTTTTTCAAAAGGAAGTCTAACATCCATATTCCTCTTACTTCAGGAAAACCTTTAAAGGGACACCGAGCAGTGCAGAAACTATGGAAAGATGCATAACATTTTAAAGCTCTCTTTCTCCTCTTTCCAATGATATATAAACTGCCGCTCTACGCCTTTTAGTTTTCGCTACTTTCGCGATCGAAATTGCAGTGGCCGCGATTTCGATCGCGAAAATAGAGAAAACTAAAAGGCGTAGGGTGACGATTTAGGTGTCGTCAGAAAGAGGAGAAAGAGAGCTTTACATTGTATTACACAGGGCGACTTTTTCCTAAAGTCAGCAGCTCCATTCTGCAGAAACAGTCGCCCTGTGTAATACAATATAACTATGTAAAGATGGATATCATTTTAAAGCTCTCTTTCTCCTTTTTCTGGCGACGCCTTTTAGTTTTCTCTATTTTCGCGGTCGAAATCGCAGCCGCGGCAATTTCGATCGCGAAAATAGCGAAAACTAAAAGGCATAGGGCGGTGGTTTATATATCATTAGAAAGAGGAAAAAGAGAGCTTTAAAATGAGATGCATCTTTCCATAGTTTCTGCACTGCTCGGAGTCCCTTTAAAGTTGAGTTAGTTCCCCAATTCAAACTGAAAGGACATCAGGACTGCATGGGCAGTAACATTTTCAAGCAGAAAAGTTATTCTTTCCTAGATGGTTAAACCTGGTTTCTCCTCACTGCTGAATCTTTTAATAAAACAAAAGAATTATTATGTAGTTAATTCTGAGTTCTGAAAATAGCAGATGCCACATTCAAGTGCAATGTTACTTTTGCTGATACTGTTTATTGGTTTCATAAATACGATTATCCAGCACTCCAAGTTTCCTGATGCTAATCTTTGTCCTCCATTCAGACAAAGCTCAGCATAATGTCTGCAGTGATTTCTGCAGAACATACATTACATAACCCCTGCTGGGGGATTTAGGTAAAGGGTAAGTCCAGTATCAATGAGAGCTTTGTTTTATAGCAGAAGCGCTTAAAGTACTGGCTTAATTTCTGTTTTCCAGTTTATGAAATGCCGGTAACAGGCCAACAACGTCATGTGGTAGTGTTTTGCTGAAAAGGGTCTATGGAATGATTAGGAGGCAGACGGTCCCCATGGAGACAGAAGGCTGGGCAGAAGAAAGCAGAAATGGCTGGCACCAGCCATACTAGTAGCTAAAGTAATCCAGCATCTATCCTCAGACACAAGGGCCTCTAATGAGCAGTTCACCAACAACATGCTGACCACAACAGTTCTACCTCATAATAAAAGGTGCCCAACAAGAGAAAAACAGAATGAGGAGATTGACTGGGCAACAAATATAGGTCTATAACATGGCCTACATAAACACACTTCATGCTGTTTTATGTGATTAAATCAAATATTACTTCTTCCTATTAACAAAATTATCCAAAAAAGAACTACAGTGTAAAAAACTGGAGTGATTACCGGCATATAAATGGAAAATTGGACTTTACACACATTTTTAATCATTTGGAAAGAAGGGCTTGAGTGCAACACAATACTACCAGATCTTTCACATTAATTACAACAAACATTTAGATTATCCTCACACACAAAGGCATAAGCGGGCAACAAAGAAGATTTGTATTTATGATCCCCATTGTTCAGCTTTCCTTTCAACTTCATTGTTCAGTCACAACACTCAAGCCAAGACATATCGGCTTACAAGCTGAGCCAGAGCGAACATTCATGGCTACGAAGTTCTGGCACAAGTCATATAAGCAGGAAAATCTCTGCCACCATTGTCTAAATCTAGCCAGGTGGCACTGTGCACACACACTTACATCAGTAAAGCCATTAACCTTTTCTTATAAAGAGAAGAATCAACTCAAAGTAAGCTCTTAGCTATAAATTACCAAACTGCACCACAAGCAGTAAGGCAGAATGACTGGATGTTTTACAAAGCAAGGCTGCCCGCTGACTGGTAATGCCAACCAAGATCATCATATACAGTGATCTGCCCTGGATTTAAAGGAGAACACCATTAAAGGAAACCTGAAGTGAGAGGGCTATGGAGGCTGACATATTGCTTTAATGTTAAACAATACAAATTGCCTGGCTCCATTTCTGATCCTCTGCCTCTTATACTTGTAACCATAGACCCTGAACAAGTATGCCGATCAGATGTTTATGACAAGATTATCTATAGGTTTGTCTCCGATGTGTGATTCAGACACTACTGATGCCAGAAACCTCAGTTGCAAACTTCATGCTTAATGTGACTTCTCCAGCAAAGCAACTACGCTTCATTATCAAATAAGTGGTGCTAGTGGATCGATTTTATGTGAGGTACCTGTTAAAAAGAACCCGAAGTGTTAAGCCTCATCTACACGCGTAGATGAGGAGGCGATGTTCCTTATCAATCGAGCCGCTGATGGTAATAGAATGGCAAGGCAAACAGGGAAAAATGGGTAGGTTTTTTTTTTTACCAACTATCCAAACACTTAAGGGTTAAAAGTAAAAAAAAAAAAAAAAAAAGATGAAATAAACAAACACCTGTTTTTTAAATTATCTCCAGCTCCATAAACTTTAGCAATAAGTGGGTATCATTTTGTAAATGCCAGATGTAGTAATGTGTGACTGGGTTTGGCCCTTTTGTAACATTATCTTAAAGAGGAGCTGTCAGCTATACTACCTCTATATATATTAAAAAAAAAAAAACACACACACACACACGTAGATAAATACTTGCTCTACGTACATAACGTGTATTGCAATGTTTTGATTGCAGTGAGTTCTATATAGTAATAGAGAAAACGGTTTCAGGCATTTGGGGGGGGGGGGGGGCAGGAGAGAAAGAGGCTTCAGCCAATCAGGCTGCATTAGTTAAGTCTGAGGTGATAGTAAAGAAGCAATAAAAGACAATTCAGCATGCCCTGCAAATTCCTTTGTGTGGCACTGTACCAAATAAGAGCCAGGTAAACTGGGGAATGATATTTTATCAACAACAAAAGTAAGAGATATTTTTTACTTTTGGATTGCCTGGTTAGCATCCTTATTAATTACCAGATAAAAATAAATAATTTATTTTAGATTTTATGACAGTCACGTTTTAAAATGAGTGGCAATGAAAAGCTTACATCAAAATGGAGCTTTGCAATAGGACATCCTTACCAGGAGCCTTCCTGCTATTTTTCTATACGGCATCCATACCAGGAGCCTGCCTGCTATTTTTCTGTTATAAGTAGCAGAACTCAGCTGAAGTCAGACTCAGCCTCTTGCTGACTTTGGCAGCTTGACTTGCACAACAGAGCATACTTAACATACTTATCATTTTTTACTCAAATAGCCCATTTTAACCAGCATCTTCTTTAACCACTTGAGGACTACAGTGTTAAACCCCCCTAAAGACCAGGCCAGTTTAAGGCCAAGCTGCAGGGCCACACGACACAGCACGACAAGTGATTCCCCCCCCCCCCTTTTTTCCCCACCAACAGAGCTTCCTGTTGGTGGGGTCTGATCGGCAACCAGATGTTTATTTTTTTATATTTATTTTTTATATTTATATGCGTGTTTTTAAAAAAATTTATTTAATTAATTTGTATCCCCGCCCTCCCTTCCCCCACCAGCCAATCCCTGTGATCGGCTCTCATAGGCTTCAGCCTATGACAGCTAATCACTCCTGACACCATGGAGGGGACAGCCGTGTGATCACAGCACTGTACATGATGATTAGACGGCGGTTTCGCCGTCCAACAGTCTCCCAAGTGGCGATTGCCGCTTGGAGACTGAAGGTGGGGCAGGAGATGCAAACGCAGCCTGCGTGTGATCTCCTGCAAAGTGCAGCCACAGGACTGGAGTCCAATTGGCGTTAAGCGGTCCTGGGGCTGCCGCCGCGGTCACGCCCATTGGCGTGACTTGGTCTTAAAGTAGTTGAAGGTAACCTGAAGTGAGAGGGATATGGAAGCTGACATATTTCTTTAAAGAGAATCTGTACTCTAATATTCCTACAATAAAAAGCATACCATTCTATTCATTATTTTCTCCTGTGCCCCTCTGTGCTGTTTCTGCCACTCTCTGCTGCAATCCTGGCTTGTAATTAACAGTTTTAGGCAGTGTTTACAAACAAACTAACCAGCTTCTAATAGGCTCAGCTAAGCATAGTGTGTGAGTCATTCAGAGTATGCAGGGGGCCTGCAGAGGGTGTGTATCGCTTCTACCAATCACAAGCAGCCCTGCACATTCCACACAATCAAGCTTTAGCCCGACAAACAGGACCGAGGAAAGATACATTGATTTATTACAGAGACAGTGCAGTTAGGAAAGACTGCAGTAAGCCAGAGCAGATTAGAACAGGCATAGGAACTTATAGGATAGAAGAACTAAGGGCTGGTTCACACGGGCGTCTGCTGAGCTTTTGCTTGGCATTGCGTTCAAACGCCAGCGTTTAAAAGCTAGCTTTTGAAAGCTTTTGAAAAGCGTTTAAGGCTAGCAGTTCTGGTCTCTGCTATTGTTTCCTCGCGTTTACTGCCTCTGAAAGCAGCATGTTGCTTTTGAGACTAGACGCAACGCTGGGATCTACTGCCAGGCTTTCATGAAAGCCTGCAAAAGCCAGCTCTAAACGCTCCTATTCACTTGCATGGGATGGCAGTAGATCCCAAAAAACGCTGCGTCTGAAACGCTGCGTTAAACGCCACAAAAACGCCCGTCTGAACCAGCCCTAAGGCTGAAAAATTTGTTACAGAGTCTCTTTAAAGCAAATCTATCAGTTTAAATTGGAGAAAAGTCAGATACTTACCTCAGGATCCACTACTAGGTTACTTCAGAGGCTTACCCCACCGCCCTCCTCCTCCAGACCGCCGCTTCTTACAGGGACCCTCTAAAACTTTGCGGCAGCACTGGACGGCTCACCCCAGCGCAGTAGCTCGGAGCTGCTCATGCTTGGCGGGAAAAGCCAAGCCCTAGCGGATCTGTGGCCAAGCTGAAGACCAAAAGCCTATCAACTGTTTGGTTCCATCATCTATAGGAATTGCTGAAGGATTGTCTTCTCTCACTTTGCCTTACCCACTTCCTGCTTCTGTGGCCTCCGCGTTCCAGCACTACATCGCACCTCTGAGGATTCATGAATTAATATAGGTAATTCTACGGGTTTTCCTGAATTTGTCTCGTATTAACTTTCCTGTGATTTCTCACAGGATGATTTCACAGTGTTTTCTCAAACCATACCCTATCCCTGCATCTCAGCATGCGTGACTAGATTGGTGAAGTGAAACCATGCACATGTTAAACCAGACTTCATGGGATACCACTGAATTCTATGAGCCTCATCATTAGTGCACACCCATAAACATGCAGCACACTGCTGTATCACACAGATATGCATTACACATTAAAGAGCAATGCCGGGCACAAAACAATTTGAATGGCAATACTGTACATACATGTAGTCTGTGTACAGTTAAATAAACAAAGTTTACATCTGGTACATCGTAGTGGATAGAACAGACATTTATATCTGTAGCAGCACTTCCTGAAGCCTCGCAAAAATACACCCTCAGCCTGTGTCATGCCTTCCAACCTAGTTTCCTCCCCTGCCCCTTCCTCGCCTGCTCTCTGCCTGCCTGAATCAAATTACTTCTCTTTTCACAGTCTGTAGGGGAGAGGATAGACAGGAGAACTGCTGCAGCCAGTCTTATGGCTTTTTGCGATAATGCTTATTTCAGATGTCTGTGTGCCTGCCTGGATTAGTTCACATGGACATGGGGGGTGGAGTTATGACATCAATTCCCCGGCATCCTTTGCACCTATGGTTTGGAGAAAAAAAAATCACCCTGGCCCAATTTCACACCAGGGGCTAGGATTTCAAGACCATATGTGGAAAATGGACCCTGGGGTAAGAAAAATCACACTTTATAATGTGTGGTTTTCTATATTTTAGATACTTATTAGGTTTAAAAGAAACTGTAATTTATAATTTAGGTACGCTTCAATGGTTTTCTGAAGGGGAAATATATGATGAGCAAGAAACGGATGGCGGTTTATCTTGATTCCCAGCAGTCATAAGCCAGCCTCGCCCCTCAGTAACATCCAGATATGCATGGCATAGCGCAGACAAGAAAGAGTGAAGTGTTGTGCAACACACAGAGCTTCATGTGGTCAGCAGACTGCAGCGTGTACAAGCTGGAGTACCCAGAGAACTCAGCCGTCATCTACTAGCTGTCTGACAGACATTCCTTGCTTTTTTTTGCAGCTGAGCAATCACTTATATGTATTATTTCGTTTGTTTGTTTTTCAAATATCTGTTGCAAATAATTTATAAACTAAGAATAGACTTTGCCTCACTGACTCACGTGTCCTATGATAACAGTGAAAGCAAGTTTTCAGGGTATTGTTTTTAGTCAGCTTCAAGACCAGGTTGTAGATGTAATCCGACAAAAAAAAGACCTTGTGAGCCTACCTGAATGTGTTTTATCCCAGAAGTACCGCATTTATATATACAAGAATATAAGACGCACCTAGATTTAGAGGGCAAAAATCAGAAAATAAATAACTAAACCTAGGTGTGTCTATAATGCTGGGGCATCTTATGGACCTTTTACCCCCGAACAGTCTCTAACTATCTACACTACACTAATCCCTGTTGCCCCTACCAAATAAACTACACAGCATTACCACTCTAGGACCCACCCTTTACCCCCCCTTAAGGACCAGCGCTGTTTGAAGGGATCTGTGCTGGGTGGGCTCTGCAGCCCCCAGCACAGATCAGAGGGCACGCAGAGCGATCAGATCGCCCCCCTTTTTTCCCCCCTATGGGGATGATGTGCAGGGGGGGTCTGATCGCTCCTGCGTGCAGGCTAGTTGCGGGGGGGGGGGGCACCTCAAAGCCCCCCTCCGCGGCGACATTCACCCCCCTCTCTCTCCTACCTCTCCCTCCCGGTGATCCGGGCTGCACAGGACGCTATCCGTCCTGTGCAGCCAGTGACAGGACGTCCCCTGTCACATGGAGGCGATCCCCGGCCGCTGATTGGCCGGGGATCGCCGATCTGCCTTACGGCGCTGCTGCGCAGCAGCGCCGTACAATGTAAACAAAGCGGATTATTTCCGCTTGTGTTTACATTTAGCCTGCGAGCCGCCATCGGCGGCCCGCAGGCTATTCACGGAGCCTCCCGCCGTGATTTGACTAATTAATCAGCCTGCAGCTGGCGACGCAGTACTGCGTCGCTGGTCCTGCAGCTGCCACTTTGCCGACGCACGGTATAAGCGTATATAAACTACACTACAATTAACTAAACTACACTTCACTAAACTACACTATATACACTTTCATAGGCAAGGAGAAATGCTGGCACTGCTGCACAAACACGGATTTATTCCAAAAAGTCTTCAGCAATACAAAGATCACATAAAAGTGGTCACAGGTACACATACCATGAATTGAAGAGAGGCACAAAAGATTGCGGTGGGTGCTGGGTGCAGGGGTTGGCCCGACAGCCATTTTGCGCACTGGAGGCAGCGGTATGGAGGGCCTGGCTGTTCTGATCAGCTGTAGGCGGCCGGTGTCCCTGCCTACCGCTGCCACTGAAGATGAGCGCGCTGCAAGAAGAGGATGGGAGAAAGCATGCTGGAGAGGTTTTTGGAAAGATGCAAGACCCAGAGCCCGTGGGAGAGGATCGAGACAGTAGGAGCAGGTAAAGTATGGCGAATGCTTCCCTGCACACTCTGAATTCAGTTTCTGTATCTTTGGAATATAAGACACACACACTTTTCTCTCCAAATGTTGGGGGAGAAAAGGTGCGTCTTATATTCCAAAAAATATGCTACCTGCGTGCTGAGGTGGGACAACGGTGGACTGTAATAAGCTTTTTTTATACTTTGTTAACATTAAATAAAAGTACTCACGACAAATGAAGTGCATCTTTAGGAGACGGGCACTGGCTATGGAATAAAGCATGCAATAGTGATCTGCTCCTTGGTAACAGCAATGGTATAACCCACCCCATATGGTCCCATGAAAAGCTAGGGTTGGTTGTTCTCCTGGCTGCAAATAACTTAATGACTAGGAAAGAGATGGGGAAAATACCAGTAAGTGCCAAGCCTTCTTGGTGAGTGAACACTAGAAAGCCTGGCATAACAAAGCAGCAAAAAAAATTTGCTGAAGCACCTGGCCATTGCACCTTTTGCAATGTGTATGCAGATTGCGCACCTGAATTGAGAAAGGAACGACAAGTTACATTTTATTATATATGCACAGACACACAGATCTGATCATGGTCCTCAAAGAGCATAACCAAATCCTGTAAAAACCATTGGAGAAAGAAAGCAGTAGGCAACAGCCCAGCATGCTCTACCTTATTAGTAATCTTATGTAATAATTACACAAGCCAGTTCTCGGATTAGGAAAGGTCTAGCATTCCAAAGCAATTACACAGGGAAATAGCCATAGAAAAAAAAGATAAAAACTTATATACGGTACATTATCTCCACTTCCTTGCTGCTTTGTATAACTACGATTAGACAACCTAAAGTCATAAAACTAGCATAAGACATTTTCCAAATGCTCTTAAGATGGCTAGTTTAAAGCCAAAGCGAGCTGTACACAGTTTTTAATAACTCAATGGGTTTTGTGTTGCTGTAACTATTGCCTATACAGATACGCGACAATAACAAAAGTTTGATTAGTTAATGCCACATACATTACTATAAAGTAACTAGTCAGGAGCCCTCTCACTAACCACGTCCTGTATCAGATGTTCACATGTACACACTGCAGTGTGAACAGCAGGATTATGTCAGCCAAGCAGCAGCCCCTCCCACAGTTGTCAGTTTTTCCTTCTGAATTGTTTCACATGACAACCTTTCTAAAATCGAATTTTTAGCTCGATGAGCCTCCACTCACAAGCAAACATAACATGGGAGCACTCTGCTTTGAAAAAAAATAAGAAGACATTTAGATTTATGGCTGGAGAAAGGCTTTAAAATACCTCTGTCGCAAAAATCTTAAAATTTTAAATACATGTAAACATATACAAATAAGTACTTTTCTTCCAGAGTATAATGAGCCATAAATTACTTTTCTCCTATGTTGCTGTCACTTACAGTAAGTAGTAGAAATCTGGCATTACCGACAGAATTTGGACTAGCCCAACTTCTCATGGGGGGGTTCTCATGGTTTTATTTATTTTTAAAAGCACTTAGTGAATGGCAGTTGCTCCGTCCAACTGCCAAAAAAGTGTGCAGCGAGCAGGGAGGCTGGCCAGCATCTTTGTATAAATCTTTTTCAGGGAAGGTCTTTATAAAGAAAAAAGGCCATGCTGAGAATCCCCTATATAAAGATGGACTAGCCCACAATCTGTCGGTAATGTCAGATTTCTACTACCTACTTTAGGTGACAGCAACATAGGAGAAAAATAATGTATGGCTCATTTTACTCTGGAAGAAATTAACTTCTTACTTGTATGTGTTTTAGAAGTAAAAAATTTTGCGGCTTCCTCTTTAAGGAAATTTTAGTTAATTGGGAGTAAGAGATGATTTATTTAGGTTTCCTGTAATTTGAGGAAAACATCCATAGAGGACTTTACAATGTTTACTAAGGCAGCCCTATCATTTTCCTGACACCTCATGTTGACAACTGGTGTATAGCTGCACCTGGCACAACTTTATAGCTGCAGTAATAAACAAAAAGATTCAGGCATAACTTTTTTTTTTTTTTTTTATGAAATAAACTAAAGACATAACCTTCTTAGATAAGAATTTTTGTACTGTAGAAAATAAGATTGACCAAATATAAAGTGAGGCATGTGGCTGGAGCAAAAAGGAACAAAATGTTCTATTACCACAACGCAACAGGCTCTTCCCTTTTTCATGCCCTATGTAGCCTATGGTGCTTATTGTGAAGCAGCAGGCACAGACACAGCAAGAAGTGGCGGTCACTTGCACACAATTCAGTACGGGGGGGGGGGTCTCACTGAGGGTGAATGCCACTGGGGTCATAAACAGTGTTGCCAACTCATCCCTTTAATTACTGACACATCTAAGTTATACAGGTTCTGGGGCTATTTGCACATAATCAGTGCCTTAACTGCATTTACCTAGCCACAAAACCTGTATAATTCATATGTGTCAGTAATTAAAGGGATGAGTTGGCAACACTGGTCATAAAGGCATCATACTATTAGCCTTTCAGCAACCCTCCAGTTTTGCTCCAGGCCTTGGCAGCGAGCTGTTGCCACCTAAAAGCCAAGAACTTTTAATAAATCCACAGTAAGGCTGTAGACACATTATGAGTGCTTTCTGAGAGCTTTTATGACCATGAACTTTGAGTACTTTGAAAAAACACTCCCTTTGACTTGCATTAAAATCAAACATTTTTTACCATGGCAATTTTACCGTGATTTTAATGCAAGTCAATGGGAGCGTTTTTTAAACAGAACTCAAAGTTCTGATGGTCAGAAAAGCTCTCAGAAAGCACTCAGTGTGTCTACAGCCTAATTCTTCACTAACTTTCTGTTCTGAGAAGTTTTTAACTTCCTCCCAACCACCTAACACCTAAGGTTGGAAGGGAGGGTGGCGCCCCCAGGACCGCCTAACGCCGATAGGCGTAAAGTCCTGGGGTCGTAGCTTGGTGGGGAAAGCGCACATCCCCGCTGAATGATTCAGCTCCTATGGCAGCCTGCTAGCTAGTGATTGCGGCTGGCAGGCTGTTAGAAATTTAAAAAAGTTTATTTCGATTGTACATCGCTGCGATCTAGCGCAGTGCTGTACAGGGGCCAGCTTAGTGACAAAGCTGTCCCCTCAAGTAGCTCACAATGTGATCCTCTCTCATAGGCTGATGCCTTTCCTTGCTCCCACCCATCCCCTACTTTTCCCCGTCCCATTCACTACCTTTAACCACTGAATGCAAGCCCATTGATTGTTTTAAATAGTCCATTTGCACTGAAAAGTGCAAAAACAGGATGTTTTGAAACATTCGTTTTGCATTAACTGGTTAAAGTGTATCCTAGGCAAAACTCGGGCCAAAAGTCAAATACTTACTTGGATTCTGTAGAGGCTTCATCCTTCCGTTCACTATTGCCAAGCACGTACCTCCATCCATCTCCACCCCCCCCCCCCCCCCCCCACCCCCCAACTCGACAAGCTCCTGTTGGATTCCAAGCTTACCACCATACTCCTCTTCAGGAACGAGTGTGGCCATAACGAGCTTGCAGCAGCACAGCCACGCCTGCACAGTAAGCTGGAGCAGCTAGTGTGCTAGCGGCTCTGTGCTACTGCGCAAACGTGGCTATGTTCGTGCATGAAGAGCATTATGGTCCTCTTCAGGCATGACTACGGCCATACTGAGTTTGCGGCAGCACGGCCACGCCTGCACTGTAAGCTGGAACAATTGGTGCGCTAGTGGCTTTGTGCTACTGCGCAAATGTAGCTACCCTCGTGGCTGAAGAGCAACATGATCGCAATGTGCAGGAGGGTCCTGGGCAACAGCGGATATCCAAAGGATGGCGTGAGAAGCCTCTGGAGATGGTTTTAGGAGAGTTATTCACTTAGAAATGAGCAGAGTTATGAATTTTAAGTAATGAACGGTTTCTATAAATATTCTTCCTGTTTATTGGCCTTGTAGAATTCTGCATAATAGTAAGGCTTCCCGACAGAAGGATACACAATGTAGAGATTTTATTTCAGGACTAGACAGCCACAGGATGTATCCACATAATCAACAGGATATGTTCATAGCAGACACACATCCACTTGCTATTCTTCAACTCTCTGCCATGACGTAACAAAAGTCACAACAGCTCAGATCAGGCGAAAAGGCTGAAGCAACTAAAGTAAACTAGAGCCTGCTAAGGGAAGCCAGATGGAAATACACAGAAAGCAGGAGTTATATGCTACAGTGAAAGCAAGTGCTGTGCAAAGGAGGCACGGCCTTGATGAGTAATTGTTCCCATACATTTACTGACCCGCTAACGGCTTATGTTTTAAGAAGCTACAGGGAGCGAAGGGAAAAGAAAACACTACAAGGAATAGAAGAAGCATCCACTGTTTTACATCTCTCATTTCGGTCACTGCACACCAGAAGGAAGGGATGAGAATGAAAAATTAAGCAAGAAGGCCATGAAGTTTAACTGGGTTGGGACCAGAATTGGAGAAACATTTGTGATGCATAATTGCTTAAAAAAAAAGAAAAAAAAAACCTTCAGGCAATTTTGAATGCATATTATTTGAAATGTATCATAATCTGCAGTCCACAAAGTTTTGTGGGTTGCACCATTTATTATTACCACCTGGCTTGCTTGGTTTGCTAAACTGACCTCCTGCATAAATGTCATCACTCACATAAGATAGTCGCGGTGATCAGCTAGTCTTTCCCACTGGGCTCAGAGCCACTCCTGCCAAACTAATTCATGCTGCTGAGAAAAGTGAACCTTTGTCGGAAGTACTGCAGATAAAGGGATCTTTAACTCCACCATAATTAGGAACTACTGGAAGCTGACATTCATGAACTTTCAATACATGTATTTCAAGAAGTTTAGATGTGCAATGCACAGACCTTTATATATAGACAATTAAGACAAATAATATCATATGTATGTTTAAAGAATGTTATCTGCATACAGAGGCTGGATCTGCCTATACAGCCCAGCCTCTGTTGCTATCCCAAACCCCACTTAGGTCCCCCTGCACTCTGCAATCCCTCATAAATCACAGCCGTGCTGTGAGGCTGTGTTTACATCTGTAGTGTCAGTCTCAGCTGCTCCCCCGCCTCCTGCATAGCTCCGGTCCCTGCCCCCATCCCTTCCCTCCAATCAGCAGGGAGGGAAGGGATGCAGGCGGGGACTGGAGTTCTGCAGGAGGCGGGGAGAGCAGCAAACTGACACTATAGAGATAAACACAGCCAGCTCTGACAAGCTGTTTGTCAGCAGCGTGGCTGTGATTTATGAGGGATTGCAAAGTGCAGGGGGACCTTAGGGGGGTTTGGGATAGCAACAGAGGCTGGACTGTATAGGCAGATCCCGCCTCTGTATGCAGATAATATTCTTCAAACCCACCTCGGTTCTCTTTAAAACGGATCTGCAATGTCATGTTTGACCACCAGGCTCCTAAAGCATGCTTTGTCAAATAAGCAGAACCATTTAAATAGCTAGTGTGCTGACACTTAAAGTGGATCCGAGATAAAAAGTTTTACTCATTGCATAATTGTGTTCCTTTCATGTAGTTTATAGGACATAACTCAAGCCAAATACTTTTTTTGTTTTGTTTTAATACTCTAATTCCTTATAAACTAAACAAGCCTCACCCACAGCTTTTTAGAGTGCCTTGGCACTGTAGCAAGGGCTTATGGGAGCTCAGTCTGGGCAGGAGGAGGGGGAGGTTACTAGCCAGAGATTTCAGAGGCAGAGGGGAGGAGGAAAGGGGAGTGAATTTGTCACATTACACACAGGCAAGCTGATAGCATCTCCAGCCCTCAGCCTGAGACAAACAGAACATGGCTGCCCTCATTGTATCACAGGAATAAATAAACAAACTATTGAAGCTGTTTGCAGCTAGATTTGCTGTGTAAACTATCTAAACTTTATATAAGATATATAGACAAGTTACTTGTTATAGTTAGTTTTTCATCTCGGAACCGCTTTAGCGCACACCTGAACGGAAAATAAACTTATAAGATAATGGTTTGTGTAGAACTAATAGTAAACATCAGTGACAGAGTTGAGTCATTTTTTTGTCAGTTTAAAAGCTGCATGCTTAGGATTGAATTCTAATCAACAATGTCAGAATGATGTAATATTTGCTTTATTTAGTTGCGGAAAAAACCCAGAAGTAATGACCCTTTGAACTTTTCAGCACTAAATCATTATCAGCATTGTTTCCACCGCCAGATAAAAGTTTTGACTGGTATTTACCTTTCAGGACAATGGACCAGCTAGGATGGATTTGGAGGTACAGTGACTGGGTTACAACACAGAAAACCCTAAAAAGTTTGGACATACTGTACTTCGAAGAGCACTAGAAAAATGTAGCAAAGTATGGTGAGAACAGGAAAAGTTTTGCCACACAAATTGAGACACTGGAGCTTTGGTGCATTGATAGTGTTGCATGTGGAACCGCCCACACAGTGCATCACCTCACCCAGCTAAAATAAATTAATAGACAGTTTTGGAGTTTTAATTTAAGTTATTGAGTCAAGTGAAGCACAAGCAAGTGAGTCCACATGTCTGGGTGGTGTAGCGAGGTGACAAATCAAGGTTTCCCAATTTAAAGAACGCCAATTCGAACACCAACATCAACACCATTAATAGTAGAACGTGGCTAATTATCACATAACCTATGGGCAGCACGGTGGCGTAGTGGTTAGCTCTCTCGCCTTACAGCGCTGGGTCCCTGGTTCGAATCCCAGCCAGGGCACTATCTGCAAAGAGTTGGTATGTTCTCTCCGTGTCTGCGTGGGTTTCCTCTGGGCACTCCGGTTTCCTCCCACATTCCAAAAACATACGGATACGTTAATTGGCTCCCCCTAAAATTGGCCCTAGACTACAGTACTTACACTACATAATATAGATATATGGCAATGGTAGGGATTAGATTGTGAGCTCCTTTGAGGGACAGTTAGTGACAAGATATATATACACACTGTACAGCGCTGCGTAATATGTCGGCGCTATATAAATACTAAATAATAATAATAACCTTCAAAAATCCGGCAAAGTATCTCCATATTTTTAAGGGTTTGTAATGCAAACATTTAAAATGTCAGAACTCTACAAAAAGAGCAAATTTAGAAATCCAACAGTTATATTATATGTCAACTACTGTTATTAATTTACAGATTTACACATTTCCCTTGTTAACAATTTATACACTATACACCTGCACAAAGCAAAATAATGTTGCCTTTAATTACTTTACACTTTAAACCGCATGAAATCACATGACCTTGGCAAGACACATGTACACAGGGGGTAGGATACAGTGGCCTCCGACTATGTTCATGCTGCTGGTGCGAAGAAGTGTAAGCAGGATCTAACTATGAATATTCTAGTGACTGCCAGTCATGCAAAGTGCAATCTGAACATGAGGACTGCCAAGCTAAATGCAATGCAACCTGACTGAGGCAGAATGCACTGTGTGTGTGTGTGTGTGTGTGTGTCTAAACATAAAGCAGAACCAAAGCTCAAAACCTTAGGTCAAAAAATGTGTAACAGGGTAAAGGTGCCTATAAACCTGTAGATTGCCATCCGATGTGGCGAAACGATGGATGCCTCTCTGATCTGAAGAAATACAGAGAGGAATGGATTCCTATCACACACAGTACATCGATTTTCAATAGATTTCAGCAGGAAATCCACTGAAAATCAACCAACCCACAACATTGCAATGTTGAATGCAGGGCAATGCTATGGGCAGCCCATGGACCACAAACAACTCCTGCAATACCCCCATCGATGCAAATGTTCCATCCTGTCCAATCTATAGAACAGATCTATTTTAAGGTGGCCATACACTGGTCGATTTGCCATCAGATTCGACCAAAAGATAGATCCCTCTCTGATCGAATCTGATCAGAGAGGGATCATATGGCCACCTTACTGCAAACAGATTGTGAATCGATTTCAGCCTGAAACCGATCACAATCTGTGGAGCTGCTGCTGCTGCCCCCCCTCCCTCTGCATACATTACCTGCTCCGGCCGGCGCGAGTCCCCTGGTCCACCGCTGTATTCTTCTCCGCCTGGTCCCGGCATCTTCTTTGCATCGGCATCCGTGTATAACTTTCTGTCACTCCAGTGACAGCGGAAGTTCAAATAGAGCGCCCTATATTTGTACTTCCGCTGTCACTGCAGTGACACAGGATGTTATACACTGATGCGTGATGCGGAAGGTGATGGGAGAAGATGCCAGCCGGGAGGCGGGAGGTGACAGCGGGGACTCGCGCCGGCGGAGCAGGTAATGTATATCCGCTGTATTGCGTCAGTCGCCGGGCATTCGAAGGCCGCTGTCAACGCACTCCCGACCCGAGAAAAATCTTCCGCACGGATGGATCGACGGGAGTCGACGGGAACGATGGATTTCGGACGGAAATCCATCGTTCTGTCAGCGGTGTGCGTGGCAATTTCACGGCCGTTTCGATCACTGTGATCGAAACTGCTGTATTTCGGCAGGGAAATGGTAAGGTGTATGGGCCTCTTTAGGGAAGAATCAATCAAAATTTTATAGATTGGACATGTTGAAGACAAAAAAATTCTTGCAGTTTCAGTAAGTGATTAAATCTGCTAGGAAACGAATGGGTAACTTAATAAGTTTATGGGAACCTTACCTTACTGAAGAATTTTTTGTGGAGGGGGAACGATCGATTCCTAATATTTTCAGTTCTATCCTATACTAAGAATACAGAACAGTTTAAAGAAATAACCCTTCTGAGAGAAAAGGAAAATTGTGTGTAAACAAGCTATTAGCCCCTTGAAATTAAATACAACTGTACCAGATGGATAGCAAACAGAATCTCTACTATATTTCTGATATCTGGTACATACTACACAACTTCCCGTTATATATACAGGTCAAAACTATATTTTCTGACGGGTCCAAACTGATTTCCGATTGGTTTTCTGATCGATTTTGTATAGAAGTGATCAGAAAATCAATCAGGAAAATTATCGGAAATCAGTTTGGACCTGTCATAAATGATCGATGCAACACTTTTATCTGATGGGAAATTGCATAGGGTGCACTAAGCATTACTTCACAAAAAAGCTGAATACGACATTCTGCTCTTCAGTATCATTATTATGTATTTATACCTTCCACCTCACTTTGCAGAGTTAATTTTTACGTCACCAACTGTCTCTCAAAGCAGCTCACAATTTAATGTCAGTACCATAGTTACAGTCCGATATCACTACTGCAGCATAAGGCCAAAGACACAGAAACATCTATGTATCCAGCAAGTGTAAATGGATGTTTGGGTTTTAGGATGATGCACACATGTATTGGTGTGATGGCAACACAAGCTCTGCACATGGCAAAGGAGAACAAAGGGATGTAGTCTTTATTTGACAGGACGTCTTCTTGTCACGGTACATCTTGGCCGATCTGCAAAAGCTTTATGTCAACAGCAACCGAGGACAGAAAGAGAGCTTATATCATGGTCCTTGACTGCTGAGGAGAAATCTACATCTATTCTGTGTGAAGAAAAACAAGTCACTTATTAATGTTTCATAATTAAAAAGGATAACTTATTAAATAAATGATCCTTGGTGTTTGATCCCTGTTTAGTTGAGAAATCAAACACAGTATGGCTGGACACACCCATGTTTACTTAGGTCCACCCACCTGCCTGTGTGTCACTGGCAAGTACAATAGGCTTGGAATTTACATTCCACTATGTCAGCACACAAGAAAGCACATGACAGGGTTATAAACACCACAAGGAACACAAATCAATGCCTTCTACACTCATTAAACCTCAGTGGCTAAGCCACTAGAATAAACAACTACAGATTGATACACCCAGAAAAATAAGCAAACCATTATCAGAATATGTTTTTCAAAACCTATCAGTAAAGCCACAAGACAAAGATCAAATACAAGGTACAAAGAAGAAAGAAAATAAACTGCATATTGCTGATGTGTATAGGAGGGTAGAATACACAGGTAGACATCAAAAACAGCTGAATAAGGCAGATTCTAACAGCAATCAGGATGATAAGGGAATATAAACATTTCACAGAAATAAAATGGTGGACAGATTTTTTTCATGGGCCTAGTGTGTTTGCCGCCAGGTTCCTCTCCTTTCTGGGTTCAGCTGCTGTGCAGCTTACTGAGTGTGGCCATGTGACATCAAAAGTAGGAAGAACAAAAGACATTTCCAGGAATCCCTGCATTACATCCTGGAGTAGCTACTGGGCAATTTCCAGACCTCAACGCTGCTAACAGGCTGAAGAAGTCTACGCCACGTTCACAGTGATCGTTGTATGACAGCAGGAACGCAAAGGATCAGGACAGGGATTCTGCATGTTATGCTAGCATTGTGTCAGCTAAAGTGAAGCACAATCAACGAAAACTATGCTTCACTGCTGTTAACACGCGTATTTGCCAGTAATGCACTGCACACCATACTACAAGATGTTATACGGCAACGTTTCTATCACACTGTGAATGTCGGCATAGGTGGTGTATTGCAACTCGCTAAGCAGTGTTACAAAGTGTGCCAAGAAGGGGAACAGCTGATAGGAGGTGTGAAAAAGACCTAAAACTCAACTGTATTAAAGCAAATCTGAAGTGAAAAATTTGCTTCAGGTTTTATCCAAAACTATGTAGAGGGAAGGCTATGGGCACCATAGAGCAGTGATGGCTAACCTTGGCACTCCAGCTGTGACAAAACTACAAATCCATCATGCCTCTGCCTCCCCGAGTAATGCTTAGAGCTGTCAGAGTTTTGCAATGCCTCACGGGACTTGTAGTTCCACCACAGCTGGAGTGCCAAGGTTAGCCATCACTGCCATAGTGTCTTACTGGTCCACAATCCGTGCCTTCAGAACTACTCACATCCCCAAGTAGTTGCAAGCATGAGTACATCAGTGGTGTGCATGCACCAGCTTGGATTTGCGCAGTACGGATGTGCTCCTCATTGGAACTACTCAGAGACACAAGCGGGTTGATTCACTATCACTATAGCTAACCTTACTGCATGCTTAGCGTGCCTTATCAGAGTTAGCATGCCTTATCAGAGGAGCAAAGCAAGTGCTATGAACTTATGCCTGCTAATTGACAATAACTAGAGCTCCACTCGTCCTTCCCTGAGTCCCTGCAGGTCCAATCACTTTAAAGGGCATTATTCCCACACTTAAATTGGCCCAATAGGCTGCCTGTCACTTGACAGGAAACTTGACAGGCAGTCTATTGGGCCAATCAAAGTGCGGGGATAATGTCCTTTAAAGTGATTGGACCTGCAGGGACTCAGGGCAGGACGAGTGGAGCTCTAGTCATTACCAATTAGAAGGCATAAGTTCGTAGCGCTCGCTATGCTACTCTGATAAGGCATGTTTACTCTGATAAGGCATGCCAAGCATGCAGTAAGGGGAGCTACAGTGATAATGAATCAACCCCAAGGTGTGCCAAAGAGCTACAGTGGGATGCGAAAGTTTGGGCAACTTTGTTAATCGTATTATTTTTCTGCATAAATCGTTGGTTGTTACGATAAAAAATGTCAGTTACAAATATCACACACGCAGTGATATTTGAGAAGTGAAATGAAGTTTATTGGATTTACA
Organism: Hyperolius riggenbachi; assembly: GCF_040937935.1. Taxonomy (NCBI): domain Eukaryota; kingdom Metazoa; phylum Chordata; class Amphibia; order Anura; family Hyperoliidae; genus Hyperolius; species Hyperolius riggenbachi. The sequence continues at coordinate 174,387,766 of NC_090646.1, forward strand.
GAAAGTGCGCAATAATTGTTTAAATAAAATTAGGTGGGTGCATAAATTTGTCATTTTATAGATTCCAAAACCTCTAGAATTATTGGAACTCAAATTGGCTTGGTAAGCTCAGTGACCCCTGACTTACATACACAGGTGAATCAAATAAGAAAGAGTATTTAACCTCCTTAGCGGTATGCCGGACACTGTGTCGGGCATACCGCGCTGTGGCCCCAGGAGTCCCCCATGCAGAAAAAATTTGATATAATGGTTGAAAATCCTCTAGCTAGCACTAGGCTAGCTAGTAAGAGTGTCCGGCACCCCTGGATCCCCGTTCATACGTTTCCCCCCCCCCCTGGTTCCAGCGATCGCGCAGCCTCCCGCAGAGCTTTGGTCTCTCTATGGGGAGGATCGAGTTTGCACATGACGTCATGTGCAATCCTCCCGATAGTGAAGACCGGAGCTGTCCGGGGAGGCTGCGCCGATCGCTGGATCCAGGCTGGGTAATGTATAAACGGGGGAGGGGCGGCGATCAAAGGGTGCCGGGCATTTGTACTAACTAGCCTAGTGGCTGGCGCAAACTGTTAAAACCTCCTGAGCGGTGTAACGCTCAGGAGGTTGAAGAAAACCTGTCATGAGAAAAAGTTCCCCTGCGGGGTACTCACCTCGGATGGGGAAGCCTTCGGATCCTATTGAGGCTTCCCCGGTCCTCCTGTGTCCCACGGCGGCTGCGAAAATCCTCCCGGAACGGCGAGGATGTAAATATTTACCTCCCCGGCTCCAGCGCAGGTGCAGTATCGTCTCTCCGCTCGGAGATAGGCGGAAATAGCCAATCGCTGTCGGGCCGCTCTACTGCGCAGGTGCAAGTCTCCTGCGCCTAAGTAGTAGAGCAGACCCGACAGAGATCAGCTATTTTTGCCTATCTTCGTGCTGAGAGCCACAACAGCGCCCCCACTGGAGCGAGGGAAGGTAAATATATCAAGCCTTGTCGGTTTGTCAAGCCCTGGATTGCGGGACACTTCGGGGGAGCCAGATTTGGAATGCCTGCAGCCACAGCGGAGGAAGAAGCCTCATTGGGAACCTGAGGCTTCCCCCTACCGAGGTGAGTACCCCCCAGGGGACATTTTTTTGTTACATGTTCTCTTTAAGGGGGTCAATTGTAAGTTTCCCTCCTCTTTTACATTTCTCTGAAGAGTAGCAACATGGGGTCTCAAAACAACTCTCAAATTACCTGAAGACAAAGATTGTTCACCATCATGGTTTAGGGGAATGATACACAAAGCCGTCTCAGAGATTTCAGCTTTCTGTTTCCACAATTCGTAACATATTGAGGTAATGGAAGACCACAGTCTCAGTTCAAGTTTAGGCTCAAAGTGGCAAACCAAGAAAAATCTTGGATAAACAGAAGCGACGAATGGCGAGACCAGTCAGAGTTAACCCACAGCACCAAAGACCTACTACATCATCTTGCTGCAGATGTAGTCCCTGTGCATCGTTCAACCATTTAGCACACTTTATACAAGGAGATGCTGTATGCAGAGAAAGTCTTTTTGTCCGCCCACAGCACAAACAGAGCCGCTTGAGGTATGCTAAAGCACATTTGGACAAGCCAGCTAAATTTTGGAATAAGGTGCTGTTGACTGCAGAAACTAAAATTGAGTTATTTGGGCATATTTGGCCATTTTTATGCATCACGGAAAAACAACACAGCATTTCAAGAAAAACACCTGCTACCTACAGTAAAATATGGTGGTGGTTCCATCATGCTGTGGGTCTCTGTGGCCAGTACAGGGACTGGGAATCTTGTCAAAATTGAGGGACGCATGGAATCCACTCAGTACCAGCAGATTCTGGAGACCAATGTCCAGGAATCCGTGACAAATCTGAAGCTGCGCCCGGGCTGGATCTTTCAACAAGACAATCACCCTAAACACTGCTCAAAATCCACTAAGGCATTCATGCAGAGGAACTAGTACCACGTTTTGGAATGGCCATCTCAGTCCTCAGACCTGAATATGAATGAAAATCTGTGGTGTGAGTTAAAGAGAGCTGTCCTTGCTCAGAAGCCATCAAACTTGAATGAACTAGAGATATTTTGTAAAGAGGAATGGTCTAAAATACCTTCAACCAGAATCCAGACTCTCATTGGAACCTACAGGACGCGTTTAGAGGCTGTAATTTCCGCAAAAGGAGGATCTACTAAATATTGATTTTATTCCTTTTCCCAAATTTATGCAAATTTATTTTTGTTTAAACAATTATTGCACACTTTCTGTAAATCTAATAAACTTCATTTCACTTCTCAAATATCACTGTGTGTCTCATATATGATATATTTAACTGACATTTTTTTTCGGAAAACAACCAACGATTTACACAGGAAAATCCTGACGATTAACAAAGTTGCCCAAACTTTCGCATCCCACTGTATCTGAACTGAGAGGTAGAATAGCTTCCACCAGGGACGGCGCAGGTACAACAGGACGGACCTAGAAACGGTAAGGCTCTATGGTACACAGATAGATAGATAGATAGATAGATAGATAGATAGATAGATAGATAGATAGATAGATAATATAGATATAGATAGATAGAGAGAGACACACACTTCAGATTCCCTTTCAAAGTTCAGACAGACAAAAAAAAAAATGGCACACAAGTGAATTTTTACATTTGCTTAATTGACACCAATTTTAAAAAGCACTTGGGTAATGTAATCACAAAAGCGCTGCATCTAGCATTTTTGCAGCAATTCTGTAGCAAGTATAGAAAAGCAAAAGCGCAGTGAAAAGCTCTAAGATCGCTTGCCAATCGCTTTAAAAGGTCTTGTGAAAACTGCACAGCAGTGTGTCAGTAGTTATGAAATAGCAGAGTGAGGAGGCTAATCGCCCTAAAAAGTGTGTGTGTGTATGTACAGAGAATGTGTGTATGTATGTGTGTGTGTGTGTGTGTGTGTACATATGTATGTGTGTGTGTGTGTGTGTGTGTGTGTGTGTGTGTGTGTGTGTGTGTGTACATATGTGTGTGTGTGTACATATGTGTGTGTGTGTACATATGTGTGTGTGTGTACATATGTGTGTGTGTGTGTGTGTGTGTGTGTGTGTGTGTGTACATATGTGTTTGTGTGTGTGTGTGTACATATGTGTGTGTGTGTGTGTGTGTGTGTGTACATATGTGTGTGTGTGTGTGTGTGTGCGCGCACGTGTGTGTGTGTGTGTGTGTGTACGTGTACGTGTGTGTGTGTACGTGTACGTGTGTGTGTGTACGTGTACGTGTGTGTGTACGTGTACGTGTGTGTGTACGTGTACGTGTACGTGTGTGTGTACGTGTACGTGTGTGTGTGCACGTGTGCGCACGTGTGTGTGTACGTGTACGTGTGTGTGTACGTGTACGTGTGTGTGTACGTGTACGTGTGTGTGTACGTGTACGTGTGTGTGTACGTGTACGTGTGTGTGTACGTGTACGTGTGTGTGTACGTGTACGTGTGTGTGTACGTGTACGTGTGTGTGTACGTGTGTGTGTGTGTGTGTGTGTGTGTGTGTGTGTGTGTGTGTGTGTGTGTGTGTGTGTGTGTGTACATGTGTGTACGTGTGTGCACGTGTGTGTGTGTGTGTGTGCACGTGTGTGTGTGTGTGTGTGTGTGTACACGTGCTTGTGTGTGTGCACGTGTGTGTTTGTGCACGTGTGTGTGTGCGTGTGTGTGTGCGTGTGTGTGTGCGTGTGTGTGTGTGTACATGTGCTTGTGTGTGTGCACGTGTGTGTGCACGTGTGTGTGCACGTGTGTGTGCACGTGTGTGTGCACGTGTGTGTGCACGTGTGTGTGCACGTGTGTGTGCACGTGTGTGTGCACGTGTGTGTGCACGTGTGTGTGCACGTGTGTGTGCACGTGTGCGTGTGTGTGTACGTGTGTGTGTGTGTACATACACACGTTACAGGTTGATGACTGAGAACATATTAAGCCAAGAACAAAGGTTTATTTGATATTTAACAGACAGCTAAAGAAAACATGAGCTGGACAGACGTATCAGAATATTTAAGAAACCATCAAACTAAGTCAGTATGCCTACCATGCTAATAACCATACTTGACAGGAGGTGAAATAATTTTGTACAACTAATGAAATATATGCATGTAAGAAATCAAGGCAATGTTTTAATATTTACAGAATATGCACAGTAAAATCCTGAACAAGCACTTTATTGCAGCTTTCAGAATCAAATCTGCTGTATTGGCAGCTGCTTTTCCACCCCCAATTATGGAAAAACCTCAGGCCTGTTCCAGCTGAATAACCTTCACCTGGGAATGTACTGCTGCTGTTGCTGGGCAAACAAGGCGGCATGTGCCAGTCAATGAAAGCCATTACAGCGCAGCAATGCTTTAGTTTAAGACATTACTCTGTCCTTACATGACATAAAACCATAGCTGTGAGGAAAGAGTTGTTTGGAGAGGTTAAGTTCCCTTTTACCTCACATGTATGGCCAATAGAAAAGTGTAAGAGCAGGGTTATGAGGGAATTCTCAAATTATGACTGGTGTTCCGTAGAGAACAACAGGAACCAGCTATGGCTCTGGTACCTGTTCTGCAAAGCCCAACCACAGGGAGAAATGTATTTCAATAAGCAGCAATAGGCAGTCTCCATAGTGTAAGGAAACCATCAATGACATTGCGGGTAAGATTGAATGTGCTGAAATGACAGGATTGTCACTGGGGTTCGGGGGGCTGCCATCTCCTGATGTCATTTCTTATTTCTTAGAATCTATCGGAAAACTGGCTATACATTTAGACATTACAATAAGTAGCTCCCTGGAACAGCCTCTTGACATCGGGGCTCCAAGACTGTCTGTATTTGCAGGGCCCACAAGACTGTAAATAAGACCAAATCAGCACAAGATCCCCACCATTACAGAAAAAGTATGTTATTCAGCCATTCTTCTAACTTTTCCTTGTATCACACAACTTATAGCATAACACACTATATTTGTCCATCTTTATTATTCACCACAAATCTGCTTCTACATGAAAAATATGTGAAATCAGGCTTCTGCAGCAAAATATTCTGTTTTGAAATTTTGATCTCATGGCTCCAACATCAGGAATAAGAGTGTTTGGGGTGGATTTTTACTGTTCAGATAGCATCATACACTGTTGAGACTAAAAGGGAGAAGGCACAGACTGAATCTCTGAGCCTGCAGCCTACAGCACTGACAGTGGTGAGGAAGTGTCTGGGATCCCGACTGTGGTATTTGAAAAGAGATTGACGAACTAAAAAAGCTTAATGAAGCCCTGCGACTGAGCATCTACATGGGTCTAGAAAACCATTTGAGCCTTCTCAAGACAAGATGCATCAGGAGTCTAGTGAAAATCACTGTTGAAGAAACAGCTGTTTACAAGGGTTTTGCATGCCTTCATGAGACCTGCTGTCTTTTAGCACCACCGTTCATGTGACACACGAGACAGAAATAAGTAAACCTCTAAATAAAAAGTAATCTGGAATGGTTTATTTTGTCAGAAAGTTATTTCTACCAAACATCAATAAAGATTTATGAATCAAGCTGCACAGCTATAATGATGTGCCACTCATATTCTACCTCTGTAGTGCAATGGAAACTATCAATCTCTGTGACATGACACACAATACATTGGGATGTTTGTAAGATTTGCACATTTCTTTCTGTGTTAAATACCATCCAGCAGATAATGTAGAAGTCTGTGATTGCAAGATGGTACATTTCCCCAACTGGTGGCTTGATCTTCCAAATAAAATTAATCTGCCCTAGCAAAATAAGGGGCTGTTATTAACAGGGCTGTGGAGTTAGAGTCAGTGGTTTCCTAAACTGAGGAGTCAGTGTTGTATGATTGTTGTACCAACTGCACAGCCCTGGAAAGTATTAGACTAAGGAGTCTGAGTCGATGAGATTTTTGTATTCACTCTATAGCCCTGCAAGGACTGTGTTATCAAGAAGACAGAGGAATTTTGGGTACCTGGCTGGAGTCGGAGGCGGTGGTTTCATTAACTGAGAAATCGGAGTCTAATCATTTTTGTACGGACTCCACAGCCCTGGTTATCAATACTAAAGTGTGACTAGAATCACGAGACGATGTAAACTTCAATTATAAAAACAAATTAAAAATCTAGCAGGTACTCTTAGCATTCTGTATTTGCTCCTTCTTCTAACACAGTAAAGTCAAATCAAAACTGATGTTTCCTAGTACAGAAGATCTATAACAGGTGATAGAGTATGGCCATTTTTTTCCATACTTGAATATCAGTCAACAAGCCAGTTTTTCCATGTGGTTATATGCTGGAGATATATAAATCTTATACAGCCTGTCCAACTCCTAAACATAGATGACAGTATTGTTATTGACAGAGTAATAGACTCAAAATCTAAATTTCCTTTGAATGCAACTAAAGCAGAATTAGGTATGGATTTTCTGATGATTTCCAGCTGAATGTCAGATCATACTGGAGTTGCAGCTCCTGAACAACTGGAAGGACAAAGGTTGCCACGGTCAAGTCTGTATAGCACATACAGATGCCGCCACGAGGCAGCGGCTCCTGCGTCAATCTCCTATGCTGTGCTCGAAGAATAAACAGTGCTTTTACTGGGCCTGCATTTTTCTGCTTCTTTCATTTCAATCAAAACCATGCAGAATGTACTGTGATTAATCATGTGCTGATACCCCACATGTGAAGCCACTTGACTGACATCAGGGAGGCTGTGACTGGAGAGGAAATTCTCATCTCTTCAGGAATGTTTTCTTCTTCATATACTGCAAAATTACCAAGTACCAAATAATTGCCGAAGTTGCCAGACAAGACCTTTGACAAAGAAAGTATTATTGCTGGAGATAGTGAACATCAAGGTAGTACTTTACCAGGTTATAACTTAACCTGTATGGATTCAATATAGCATTATAAAGTATAAAATGTAATAAAGAATATGTGCAAGATTAACACATTGATTCAGTGGTTCTTAAAACCTTTCCAGAGAAATTACAGACATAATTTCAAGGCACCCCTTGGCAACCACAACTACTGAAATTAATAGTGACCGGCATAGCTACCGACACTTGAGGGACTTCTGGCCTATCAGAAAGATTAGTGATTATGCAGAGCTGCAAGAGACTGCCATAAGAAGCAACCAGTGTAACATGCAACACAGCAGTCAATATTTACTTTTTCATGACTCCACATGTATTTGTTGTTAAGGGACCGAAACACAAATACACAAAACAGAGACATTTGTTATTTAAGCTTCGGCATGGACAGAAAGTAGTGACAGTTTATTTTCCTGGACTCTGCAGATGGTGACCGCAGACATACAAGACGTTTGCTGCTTGGAAGGAAAGCCAAGGCAGATCTTGACAAGATACTAAAGAGCAGAGACATACTGAAGAACAAAGATCACACAAGCTATATAAAACATATCAATAATAAAGGCCTTTATAACAGCTACATACAGCTGTGAGGGCTGGACTATAAATATGGATATTTGTCAAAAAAAGGGATGTTTTTAACTAGGCCAGAGCCCTGGTAGATTGCCTCTACATTCAGATGGCGCAAGCGATAATAAACTAATATGGAACATATAACATTGAAATGATTAGGCTAGCAGGTTTCAGGAAGCTTTTGGAACTACCGGTATTTGTGTCCTCCAGTCCTGAAGGCGAGCTGATCCAAACTGCACACGTGTAAGTCCAGACACAGTATAGATGTGCCCGTCTTCAGAAGCACTCAGGGACATGAGTACTTCCAAAGCCTTCCAAGGAGTCCAGATGGGGCATAATTTGAACAGGTGACAGCAGTGGACAGAGAGCACCAAGAGGCTCTATGGGATCAAGACTCCTCCCTCTGCATTATTGAATATCCAACCTGAAGATCGTTTCCTTGCTTCAGGTTTGCTTCAAGGTGCTGTGTACGCACAATTACTGTCACCCGAAGGGGGGGGGGGGGGGGAGGAGAAGAACAATGTGCTTGACTAGTGCTCACCTGAGATGATGCAACACTCCGGACCTCTCGGCAATGCATTGGGGCCACCTTACACACGCTAAATTCTCAGTAGAGTCAGACCCAGCCAAGAACATTATAGAATGTGTACAAGGCTTTAGACTCTAGTCCGACCAATCCAGGAGCCAGCAATTTTACACATTATACAAACCAGCTTCACTGACAAACAAGAGCTGAAACCCAAAAGCTAGGAGTCTCCTTTCACTTTTATTGAGCCTTGGCTACCAGACTCCAGAGATCATTACAGTCAAGGAGGGGCAATAAAGCGATAGGTTGTTGGTTCACTAAGATTTCATCTTTCGTGGGCACATTAATATATTTTAAAATTAGGAGCAGATTGTGCATCCAAACTGTGAGGAGTTAAAAAGCATTTTTAGCTTAGGTGTAAGGATAATGAACCAGGCAAAACTAGAGCAATAAAATCTGGAGCTTACATCAAAGCAGTCTTTCACTGCAGCAATGTTAATCTATTAAAAGGGTATAGTTTATGTAAACTATACTGAAGGTCCCATGAGCGGGGCACAGAAGATCGTTCAAACATAATCAGTGAAATGGCACAGAGAGCAGCCACTACTGAATGACAGTGGACACCAGAGAGTTCCACGCTGTGAGAAAACACACAGAGCAATTACAGAGTTGGTTTAGTGATGCAACGTCCCATCCCTGGAGACTGTTCCCAGCAATGCTACCATAGCATCACGATTTCTGATCTAACAAATTAATTTATTAACACTACAACCACCTCAGAGATGTGAATTTTCCTGTTTTGTATGAGCAGCTGCAAAGTCCCTTCAATGCTTGTGCAGAGTAGGATAACTTAAGCAGGTCAGATGATGTTTGGACGTGCAAGCATCTTATGACACAAAAGCCATTACTGTATTCATTGAAAAATGATGATCAGTACGTGACCAATCTGTTGGCCCAAATATGCTTGTTTATGCACTATGCCAGTGTGACCAGATGTAACCATAAACTCTCTCATTGAGCCATTAAAGGTGCATACAGATCTTTTACAGATGTAGACTTCTTTGTTATAGGAGCTTAGCCACTTTCCCCTCCCCACACACCTTACAGAGTAATGCAGCGATTAAAAGGAAGCTTGAAGGAAAGCTCATCTTAAAAGAAAAAAATAGCCAGATACGTACCTGGGGGCTTCTTCCAGCACTTTGAAGTCCTCCTGGTCGCTCGCCGTCATCCCACGTTGCTCCTTATAGCTGCTGCCCCCCTCCAGTTGCCTCATGCATGGCCCTGTGCTGCGCGCTTCCTCCAATGCGCTCCTGTGGTCAGGATTGTTCTGCGCTTGCGAAGTAAGTAAGAATTGCTACTGCACATGCACAGAACGCTCATGGGAGCACAATAGAGGAGGTACGCAGCCGGCTGCTCACCGAGTCACCCAGCTTATGGAGGAGGCCAGCAGAAGAATGGCGCAGCATGGAGTCACAACAAGGGAGCAGGAGTACTTCAGGGGGCTAGTAGTAGCCCCAGGTAAGTAACTCGCCAATTTTTTTCAACGTTGAAGGGAACCTAAACTGAGAAGTATATGGATTTTTCCTTTTAGAATAATACCAGTTGCCTGACTCTTCTGCTGATCCTGTCTCACTAATACTTTTAGCCACAGCCCCTAAACAAGCATGCAGATCAGGTGCTCTTACTGAAGTCAGACTGGATTAGCTGCATGCTTGTTTTGGGTGTGTGATTCAGCCACTACTGCTGCCAAAGAGATCAGCAGGACTGCCAGGCAACTGGTATTGTTTAAAAGGAAACATCCATATCCCTCTCGGATTAGGTTTCTTTTAAAGAGAAACTCCAACCAAGAATTGAACTTTATCCCAATCAGTAGCTGACACCCCCTTTTACATGATAAATATATTGCTTTTCACAAACAGACCACCAGGGGGCGCTGTATGACTGATTTTGTGCTGAAATCCCTCCCACAAGAAGCTCTGGGACCTCAGTACTTTTGGCAGTTTGTTACAATGTAACAAGGTTCACAGACAGGAATTAGCTGTTTACAGCTGTCTCTAACAGCCAAAACAGCTAGCAGCAGCTACATAACCTGCCCACAGTAAAAATGTCGCCATGTAATACATGTCAGAATGTAAATCGGGGAGAGGAAATATTTTACAATGAGCAAACACTGACTCAATTATTTATACATAATTATTTCAAAAATGAAGCACTTTATTACATTATTTTCACTGGAGTTCCTCTTTAAGTATCCCTGTGACATGATGAGATAGACGTGTACATTGCCAAGCACACAAATTAATACGCTGTGTTGATTTCGTTCTTTTTTTCTGCCTGAAAGAGTTAATATTCAGCTATGCAACTGACAGATTCTCTCCAGCCAGACTTTAGCCTACCTCACTGATAAGGAATTACAGTCATACAATACTTTCCTGGTAGAGAACAGGGCTTCTGAGTGCAGGGGATAGATACAAAATAAAGTCAATAGTTCATATACTTTAGCACTCTGAGAAACAGGACAGACTATTTCATTGAGCGGAGACAAAACAATAAATCTACTTTTTTAAGTCTATCTACAATTCTAAATGGAATATCAAAAAGTAAAATCTTAGGAGCAGGAGGGTATATACAATTGTTTATCTTTTCAGATTATCTTCACTTAAGTTTCTCTCTAAAGAGACCCATACCCTTACACGATTTCCCGCAGATATACTGTGAAATCGTTGCGCAAACGCTGACCAAAGGATCGATTTCCGTCCGAAATCGATAGTTCCTGTCGATCTGTCCACGCGGAAGATTTAACTCGATCGCCGGCGGGTCGGGCGTGTGTCGATAGCGGCATTCGAATGTCCAACGACCGACGCTAGCAACAATACATTACCTGTTCCGCCGGCGCGTGTCCCTGCTGTCCCTTCTCCGCGCTGGGCTCCGGCTGGCTTCACTTACTTACTGTCCCGACAGGAAGTTTAAACAGTAGCGAGCCCTTTACTGTTAAAACTTTCCCCGACAGGAAGTAAAGTGAAGATGGAGCCCACAGCGGAGAAGAGACAGGAAGGAAACCGGGGGACTCGCGCCGGCCGGATCAGGTAATGTATGCTGGGGGGGGGGGGGCAACGGCAGCGACAGCTTTACAGATTGTGAATCGGTTTCCATAGTGAAATGGATAGACTCTTCATATTACAAGGAAGTGGTAAGATTGTATCATTAATTAGCACCTTGCAAAACAACTCCCCCACTAGCAGCTGCAGAAAAGGTTTGTTTGGATGGAAGTGAGTGTAGCCGAAACAATACTGGGGTGGATTCCACAGCTGAATATTTGGAGTATTTATCCATAATTTCTATTTACTCATTGGCTTTTAATGTTTGACATATTTTTACACTACTGCCTTCGCTTGCCAGCATTTTCAAACATTTATCTCTATTTTCAGACCATTTTTAAACATGACCCTCTTAAAGTTTACGAATAGTTACCAAGTAGTTAGCTAATGAAAACCAAAAGTCAAGTGCACAGAAGAAACGCTTTCTGTGCTTTATTTGGATAAAACATTGAGAAAATGCTTTGAAGCAATGCGTATACTGCAGCAAATGTTTCCAGATGCCTTCCAACACACTGTACATGTCCAAAATATGTAGGGAGTGTAATGAACCCGCTCAAACTACACATTGGAAAAGATTCACTCGGAAAAAGGCGGCAGCTCACAGAAATGGCCGTGTTTAGTTAATAAACATTCAGAGCTGTGTACCTATCCCAGTTTAAATAAATACCTGCTGGAAGCAAGCCCCTAAGAAAGCACCCCTCCACCCTCCCGGCATCATCCAGATGACATGTATTAGGACTGGGCCTGTCCGCAGATTTCATTACAAGCTAACCTGAGGGTGAGGTGAACGGCTCAAGAGAACCCAGCTACAAAAATAAACAGGTAACAGGATCAAGAGCTATCTGATTTAAAGCAGGGGTAAATGTTCATATGACATAATACAAAAACAAACCGCATTTATACACGGAGTACTGCTGGAACTATCTTTTTACAATTGACCCTCTGACAGCAATAACTGAACTTGAAGTGAACCTGTATGTAGTGAAGTGTGCGTGAAACAGTGGTCCGTTTCAGAACATGCTATCATATGTCTGGTGTGATCATTCTCTGAAGTTCTCTGTATTCCATATGGTCCTGAAGACCTGCACATAATGACATCTTTCTGGGTCACTTCTGACTGGCTACCCACATGACAATGCTGGGATCTTTCAGGTGATTGCCATGCCATGATACAGGAGGGCAGGGGGTGTGGCTAAGTCTCCAGAGGAACTGCAGTGAAAAAAGATAACGAAAAAAAGGGCTTTATTTTTAAGTGGATCCGAGATAAACTTTTACTCATTGCATAATTGTGTTCCTTTCCTATTGTTTATAGGGCATTCCTCAAGCCAAATACTTTTTTGTTTTAATATTCTAATTCCCTATAAACTAAACAAGCCTCGCCCACAGCTTTTCACAGTGCCTTGGCATTTTCAGACAGTAGCAAGGGCTTATGGGAGCTCAGTCTAGGCAGGAGGGGGGGGGGGAATGGAGGTGTTACTAGTCAGAGATTTCAGAGGCAGAGGGAAGGAGGGGGAATTAGGTTTTCACAGGCTGAGTGCTGGAGATGCAGATCAGCTTGCCTGTGTGTAATGTTTACAAACAGAACATGGCTGCCGTCATTGGCCTCAATTCACTAAGCTTAAAGAGACACTGAAGCGGAAAAAAAAATGATGATATTATGATTTGTATGTGTAGTACAGCTAAGAAATAAAACATTAAGATCAGATACATCAGTCTAATTGTTTCCAGTACAGGAAGAGTTGAGAAACTCCAGTTGTTACCTCTATGCAAAAAAGCTATTAAGCTCTCCGACTAAGTTAGTCGTGGAGAGGGCTGTTATCTGACTTTTATTATCGCAACTGTAATTGAACTGTTTACTTTTCCTCTGCTAGAGGAGAGTTCATTACTTCACAGACTGCTCTGAAAGACTCATTTTGAATGCTGAGTGTTGTGTAATCTGCACATATTATAGAATGATGCAATGTTAGAAAAAACACTATATACCTGAAAATAAAAGTATGAGAATATTTTCTTTGCTGCTAATCTTCTAGTAATTATTCATAGTACACAACCAATTCATTATAACATAATTTTTTTTTCGCTTCAGTGTCTCTTTAACTCCTGTCTTTAATAACTCTTCTGAGCTGTTTTACAGTTATCACAATTATATCACCATGGTGATAACTGTAAAACAGCTCAGAAGAGTTATTAAAGACAGGAGTTAAAGAGAAACTCCGACCAAGAATTGAACTTTATCCCAATCAGTAGCTGATACCCACTTTTACATGAAAAATATAATGATTTTCACAAACAGACCATCAGGGGGCGCTGTATGACTGATTTTGTGCTGAAACCCCTCCCACAAGAGGCTCTGGTACCGTACGGTACTCTGGGCAAACTGCCACAATGTAACAATGACACACACAGGAAATGGCTGTTTATAGCTGTCTGTTAAAGCCAGAACAGCTACATAATCTGCCCACAGTAACAATGTCACCATGTAATACATATCAGAATGTGAATCTGGGAGAGGAAAGATTTTACAATGAGCAAACTGACTAAATCATGTATACATAATTATTGTAAAAATTAAGCACCTTTTTATATTAAATTATTTTCACTGGAGTTCCTCTTTAAGCTTAGTGAATTGAGGCCAATGTATCACAGGAAGAAATAATCATATTCTGTTGAAGCTGTTTGCAGCTAGATATGCTGTGTAAACTATCTAAACTTTAGATGAGATATATAGACAAGTTACTTGTTATAGTTAGTTTTTCATCTTGGATCCGCTTTAACAATAATTTATTTATAAATTATTTAGTCAGTGTTTGGCCATTGTAAAATCTTTCCTCTCCCTGATATATATTCTGACATTGATGTCTGCGGAAGGAGATGCTTCTTTTTTGGCAGTTGGAAACAGCTGTCATTTCCCACAATGCAACAAGGCTCCCACGGTGTGATGTTAGGACCATGATACTGACATCATGCTGTGGGAAGTGTTTCAGCACAATATCAGCCATACGGAGCCCCCTGATGATCAGTTTGAGAAAAAAAAACTAAATAAAGATTTCTCTTGGGAAAGGAGATATCAGCTACTTATTGAGATGTACAAAATACTATGGGAGGCGCCCTTATGACTCAGGGTATACAGCACAACATAGATATATTAAAGGTAAGCGTAAAACGTCTTACCTGGTGCAAAGACTCACACACAAAGGTAGTAGAAGTTACAACTCAGATCTCTCTATGTGCTTGGATTGTACCTAGGATTTTTATATGAGAGATGCACATTGAAGTCGTATTGACTGCCGGTATGTGATTGATGTTTATACTTGCCTAATGGGCGCATATGCCCCTAATATGCATATGCCCCAGACTAGGACTAATGTTCTTTTATGTCATTCTATTGTTATTACACTGTTTTAATTTATATGAAACAAGATGTTTTAGTCTGAGCGCCATCATGTTCTTGTTTTTCCTAAAGCACGCTACTTGACCTGAAGAAGCGACTTGTGGTCGCGAAACGCGTTGTCCTTAGTGCGATAAATACATTTGAATTCTACTACCTTTGTGTGTGAGTCTTTGCACCAGGTAAGACGTTTTACGCTTACCTTTAATATATCTATGTTGTGCTGTATACCCTGAGTCATAAGGGCGCCTCCCATAGTATTTTGTACGTATTAATACCCCACAACGTGGGGTTATATCATTATAGTTTATGGTGGTATTTTTTTCCGGGAACGGCGACCGACAAGGCCGAGTGGAGACGGTACTTCTCCACATGCGCTGATGGTGGTTGCCAGATAAGCAACCCAGAATTGTGAGTATATTTTCACTACAATAGACCGAATTACGCAACGATAATACTCGATATCGGGCTCCCGGTGTCCTTGTGCTTTCTTGTTTCTACTAGTACTACTACTTATTGAGATGAAGTTCAATCCTAGGTGTCAGGTCCTCTTTAGGGACTGTCTCAGTCAAGTATCTAGCGTGTGAACAGATCATGAAATCGCCTAAATATTTGGCACACTAGATCTTGGCGAGGTAAGTATGTAATATTAACTTGCAGGTACATCATGTGTTTATTTTAAATAATTTTACTCAGTTCAGGTCCCTTTAAAACAAATCAGCCAAAGAAACTGTCCCCACTGTGCATGATCGATACTGGGTAGTATATCCATTGAATGGGGGATTAGGCATACTAGACAATCTCCGTCATGAAAGCTGTTAGGAGTGGCAGAAGACTGACTTCCGTTGCGCATGTTACTGCACTGAGAGGTACAGCACTATTGCCTTGATTGATTCTCTGTCAGGTGAGTGCTGAAATCCAATCAAGACTGAACAAGGAGTTGATCACTACCACTCAAATGATTTGGGGTCAATACTAGCACATTCTTGCCTACAGGTTTGTGTCATTTATTTAAAGCCCTAGTTCAGACTCGTGCTCTTCTTTAAAGGGAACCTAAACTGAGAAGGATATGGATTTTTCCTTTTAAAATAATACCAGTTGTCTCACTCTCCTGCTGATCCTGTGTCTCTAATACTTTCAGCTACAGTCCCCGAACAAGCATGCAGACCAGGTGCTCTGACTAAAGTCAGACTGGATTAGCTGCATGCTTGTTTCAGGTGTGTGATTCAGCCACTACTGCAGCCAAAGAGATCAGCAGGACTGCCAAGCAACTGGTGTTTAAAAGGAAACATCCATATCCCTCTCAGTTAAGGTTCCCTTTAAATGCATATTCTGTGGAATAATTTGTGATGCGCAAGGTGTTTAAATGTGCATTTGTAACCAAATACAAAATCTGCTTTTATATTTAATTCTTTGGGCCGTGGTGGTGGGGGGGGGGGGGTCTGTTTATATTCAAGTTAGTTATGTGCTGTGACCAGATTTTAAAATACAATATTTTAAGCACACTTAAATACATTATGCTTTGTACACATGCTAGATTGAACTCAGCAAACCAGCTGATTGAAGGCATATTGACCGAGAACCAGGTGTGTATATAGGTGTCTCCCCAGATCACTGATAGATCCGGAATGCAGGATTGTTGAGCATAACAATGCGTTCAGCCAATAGTGCTGCTTAATTTCCCGCCTACCGAGAAACCATGATTCCGACCCTCCTACTATTCCATAGCAACAGGCCGCATCGCTTATACACAGAACTATTGTCATAAGGTGGCCAGACTAACCGATTCGATAATTATCTAACTGGATGAAAATCGGTGCAGCAAAAAGCTTGCCTGATGGACAACCTCGGAGCGATGTTGGTTGAATGTATCAATTGGACATGTTGGGAAATCTCAGGTCGATGAAGTGAATGTAGTGCATGGCAGTAGCGGCGTGCAACCAACAAACGTGAAGGAGCCCCCGGGAGATGTCCCTCCCAAATGTTATATGTGTCCCCGATGCCTGTACATTAAAATACCTGTGACGCCACCCCCTAGCATCAGCCACACGTCCGCATTTGGGTGACACGTGACTACCTGCATATCGAAATCGATAGGGAATCGGCCTGCAGTGTATGGACAGCTAACAAATCTCTCTCTGCTCAGATTCGATCAGAGAGAGATCTGTCTCTAGGTTGATCTGCCCATATAATCGCTAGATCTATGGTTATCTTTAGGGATCATGTCCCAATCTCTGGGCAACAGTTACTAAAAGCGTGTACGTAGCTTTACATTTCAATCTGTTCATTAAAACAAATATGCCCAAAAATGAATCTTGTTTTTAGGTAGATACTTGTCATGTGATCCCTCGGTATTTCTAAAACTACTAGCAAGTGACCGTTAACTTAAAGGACAACTGTAATGAGAGGGATATGGAGGCTGCCATATTTATTTCCTTTTAGGCAATACCAGTTGCCTGGCTGTCCTACTGATCCTCTGCCTCTAATACTTTTAGCCATAGACCCTGACCAAACATGCGGCAGATCAGGTGTTTCTGACATTGTCAGCTCTGACAAGATTAGCTGCATGCTTGTTTCTGGTTATTCAGATACTACTGCAGCCAAATAGATCATCAGGATAGCCAGCCAACTGGTATTGTTTAAAAGGAAGTAAATATGGCAGCCTCAATATACTTTTTACTACAGTTGTCCTTTAATTACTATTGAGAATGACTACTTTAGTATCTACCTACAAAAGCATATTAAAGCAATAATCCAGCAGAATAAGCGTATATTGAGAACTATGCTGCATGTCGCTGCTGTTTATAGTTTCTTGTGTATTCGCCTTCTTACATGTCTGCAGGAAGTTGCCATTATCTAAGCAGGCATAAAATATTAATGAGCATTCACAAGCTTGTCAACAGAGCGCTTTTTCATTGTGCTTCTAACAATCCGGCAGTGAAAAAATGTACTTGCATGCATCAGACTTCCACAGCTCTAAATATCCTATATGTAGGTCATGGTGATGTGTGCCACACACACATAAGCTGGCATTTATCATGGAGAGATGGGGAACCGGGACCATGCACAGCAGTATGATTTTACTTTAGATGGAGCACTGAAGAAAGCCTCCATTACACACTATTGATCTGCAGCACAAGAATCACACTCACACAGCAGTGACAAGGCCCCGTTTCCCATTACCACTTCCCATATTGTGCTCTGAGCTGTGCCATCAGCCCACATGACTTATGCTATGTACTCCCCTCGGGATGCAGGCAGATTGATCCAACGATGTCTCCCTGACAAGCGGGAGTCGTTAGGGATCTTGAAGATCCAATCTGCAGTGACTGTCATTACGACCGTGCACCACTAAGCCATGTTCGCATGATCGTGCGCCTGTACCCAGGTTGCAATATTGCTTAAATGACCGCTCATCACAAAAAAAAAAAAAAAAAGGCGGAAAAATTGAGGTGGGTATGGGCTTTAAAGGGATACTTAAGCCACCTAAAAAAAAAAAAAAGTTTCACTTACCTGGGGCTTCTACCAGCCCCCTGCAGCCATCCTGTCCCCGCGCCGGTCCTCAACGACCCTCACCGCGGCTTAGTTTCATTTTCACCGACTGGGAGTCAGAAGGCCACAGCGCCTGCAAGGCTCTGGCCATATGTATCCTTGCTCGCGTTCCCGTCCGCAACAGCGTCCTGCGTAGGCACTGGACGCACTATGTATGTAGTGTACCAGTGTTTGAAACAGCAGACTGTGCCTTTACTGCTGTACAATAACACCAGTTTTGCAGCACTGACCGTCTGCATTACACAATATCCTAAACCTAACTCTGCAACTTTACTTACAGGACACATTTAAGATACAAGGCAGGCAGAGTGATGACATCATCCGTGTAGGCATTGTCTTCTTATGGCCAATCTATAAACTGCAATGAGGTAACATACATTCTGAGCTTCTGTTTCAGTTGCTATGCTTTTTATATGTATTGCAGGCAGCAGTGCACTGTGAAAAAGCTTTCAGTTTCAACGCACTGACCCAAAGGGAAAAATGGAAATTTCCTTTACCTGCGCCGTGCATCAGCTGTGCATTGCATTAAATCTCACTGCCACTCGGCGTAAACCAGCCATAAATACAAAGCCCTAACTTTACCTTTTTCAGTCAAATAAGACTCACGCAGGGAAACATACTGTTTCCAATGTTTGATCGTGTGACCTTCAACCCTGCAGCTCCAGATGGGAACAGCAGGCTCCATGTTCGGTATGCTGTTCTCACTTGGCACAGCATCATTATGTCGTTCTATCAGAAATATTACAGCCTGCACCAAAGGACAATGTTTCTAATAGAACACCAAGGATAGCGTCAAAAAACAGATCTTCTCCAAAGTACACCCATTAGTTTAACGTTCACTGACAGATTATTACATCTTACATAAGTGTTCTATACTTCCCAAAAATGTTGGCCAGAAATCTAATGTGTGTACAGGTGTCCCCCTGATGTCACTAACCTCCATAGTGGCAATCTGTCTGGTCAGATCACTGTCTCCTAATGCCGACTGTTTACTGTGGAAACTTCCTTTAAAGATCATGCTACTCCCCCCTCCCCCTTAGCAGTATATGTTGCTTGGCCTGGACCCAAAAGTGTGTCGGTACAGCAATCATTGCAAAACTGCTGCCCACAATTATCTCAAAAGATCATTTTGTATAACAGCTCATTAAAGCGTGTACTTAGCTTTATGCAACATATCACCTAGAGAATGTTGAATAATGGGGCTGCTTTACCAAGACCAGTACAAGAAAAACTGAAGCACAAGTGGGTCTGTTGCAAAGGCCTCTTTTACACTATACACTGAAAAATTGATGTTTTAATTTTCTAAAGCGGTGCATTGGGAAAATGCTTTCAGTTTTTCAATGTGAACGAGGCCATAGGGAAACATGGACATTACCTTGCACATCAGTTGCCCTTTCAGTTATAAATGGCAGCAACTGATTAAAGGGAACCTAAACTGAGAAGGATATGGATTTTTTTTTTTTTTTTTTAAATAATACCAGTTGCCTGACTCTCCTGCTGATCCGGTGTCTCTAATACTTCTAGCCACAGCCCCTGAACAAGCATGCAGATCAAGTGCTCTGACTGAAGTCAGACTGGATTAGCTGCATGCTCGTTTCAGGTGTGTGATTCAGTCACTACTGCAGCCAAAGAGATCAGCAGAACAGCTAAGCAAATGGTATACAGTAGTTTAAAAGGAAACATCCATATCCCTCTCAGCTTAGGTTCCCGTTAAGGCTTGATTCACACATAAATCTATACATTTCCATTCCAGTACTGTCAGTTATGGATCAGTTTTGCTGATCTATTTTCTATCAGTTTTCCCTGACTGCACTGGAAATGTACACCTTTTAGGTGTGAACACACCCATAGAAACACATACAGAACTTATACAAAACTGACCGGACAGAATCAGACCAGAAATGTACAGATTTATGTGTGAACACATCCATAGAAACATACACAAAACTTACCTGTCAAAAACTGACAGGACACTTTTTTTCTGTGAACCAAGCCTTCATGTAAAAGGACCCTGAAAATTAAGTCAAAATGAACAAACACTTCATACTTACCTCCTGTGTAGTCTACTCTTCAATCTCTTTCTCCTCTCCTGTGTCCTGTTTGTCCACTGATATCAATTGAAGCCTCTGTCCTCCATTTTAAAAATGGCCATTACCCCATAATAGCTTCTTGGTCAGCACACTGTTAAACTGTAACATCGCCCACTTCAACCATAGGGCAACATGGACATTACCTTGCATATTTAGTTGTAACTGACAGCAGCTGATATATATATAACTGACAGTAACTGGTATATTTCAGTTCTGACAAAATATTGTCAGAACTGGAAGGGACCATTGTTAGAAGAAAATGGTGAGCTTCTGAGAGGAACTGACGATGAGAGAAGTATGTAATATTCATTATGCTACATGTGTTTATTTTAAATAATTTTACTCAGTTCAGGTTCCCTTTAAAGCAGCCAATCCAGTTCCAGTTGGTAGATGAAGCAAAGGATTTGTTATGGTGGCTATGATCCATTGTTTCACTTTTAATCTGCTTGCACAGGTCTTTACCAATCAGGCTTGCTGTGTGATATTTTTAGGTCCCATACATTAAATGTAAACTCTAGAATGTGGATGCATTTTAGCATTAAGATGAGGGATGAGGAGAGTGAAGCTAAGTTGTGAATTACCCATAAAACCAAGGACAGTCT
Organism: Hyperolius riggenbachi; assembly: GCF_040937935.1. Lineage (NCBI taxonomy): Eukaryota > Metazoa > Chordata > Amphibia > Anura > Hyperoliidae > Hyperolius > Hyperolius riggenbachi. The sequence goes on from NC_090646.1 coordinate 174,408,453, forward strand.
ACAGCACAGCCACACTGGGGAACTATATAACATGCAATAAATGAGGAGGAGATCATCTGCTTTACATTACCCTCACTCTTATTCTGGCTGTTTTCTTTGGATGGTGTAAAACAATAGTTGCGGGTTACAGGTGCAATGGAAGGGTTACATTCCGATGGCAGTACATAGGCTCACGTGTCCCCAAGCGATCTACAGCATGAATCACTTCCTATCTAATTACGTAGCGATGGCTTCATTAATTGGCGGGTAAGTTCTGGTCTTGTCACTTTTCAGTCCCAAGTCTGAATATTATAATAACAATCTTTCTGTGTTAATATTCCTGAAAAGCATCTCGCCCAAGAACCAGTAATCATCCTCAATCGCTTGCAGGGATCTGAAGAGAAAACGGGTGGCCTTAATACACCCTCGTTACATTCCGAACAAAGAAGAAATGATAAATACATAATTATTCTGACAATTGCCTCCCAGCCGTTTTCACATGCTTGCACACTGTACACACATTATGCAGATAACAGCAGTGGTCTGGGAAGGGAATAACAATGGAGAGAGATGCAAGCTGCAGCAAAGTAATCGCCATGCAAGTCAACACAGCCGAAGCAGCTAAATTCGCTTTAATCAAACGCTCAAATTGTATTACTAGTACAAAGGGAACATGCCAAGTGGGCCATGGCAATAAAATCTAGTACAGGCAGGAAGGAAAACAAGCAAGCCAATTGCCAGAAGGCTTTCACATCCAATAATCAGCCTATAATTACGGAGATTAAAGAACAAACATTTCTAGCCCATCTCACTGGAGGATTGTTCTCTGCATAGTAAGGAGTTTGTGGACGACGTGCTGCCATACATGACATACAACAGTGATAGAAAATAGCAATACTGTAGAATAGTCCATTTCCCACACTCTGCACAATCATGGAACGTCAAAAACCAAGCTGTGGTCAACAATGCCCACAGATGCACTGCTTCTCTTGGATGAAGTGACAGATGAGTCGAGAATCATTTATCTGACACCAAATCCATTAAACAACTCCTAAAACCTGAAAAATATAACAACTGTGTATCTGTCTTTGTTGCATCACACTATTTTGCCATAGCCCATCTGTATGAAGTGCACATAATCCATCTGTATGAAGTGCACACAGCCAGATCTGTCCAAGGAGCGCTGCCAGCCGACACTGGCAGATAAAGACCGCATGCCAAAGGCCACATTGGAACTAAAAGATACTATGGGTATTGCACAGAGCTGCCATCCTTAAGGCTGGTTTCACAGTGGGACGTTAAAGTCCCACGTTACAGCAGCCAGTAACGCAGCCTAACTCGCAGCACCGTGAAATCAATGTGCTGTTCACAGTGCCCACGTTGCGTTACATAGTAACGCAGCACGTTTAAACAAAATGCTGCATGCTGTACGTTATACTGGGCTAAGCAGCGTTAGACTGCTTGCACATGCTCAGTAATGGAGGAGGAGGTCTCCCCTCCTCCTCTGCGGCCAGCCACATGGCTAATTAATATTCACTGCACTATGGTGACTCGTGGTGGGACTGTAGTGTTGTCCGGATCATGTTCATTTGATCCGGATCTTTTTTGTGAGTCGAATCATTCGGATCATCACAATGAAAGATTCGATTCACAGGGAATGTCAGTCTGGAAGAAACAGGAACACACAGAATGTACAGTGCAGGGAAAGTCCTGTCCTGCTAGTCATTTCACCCAGTCTGCTTCCCTAGTAAAATGATTCGGTTCAAAGATCCGGATCTTTTCAATGATCCGATTCAGACCTGGAGCGGCTGCTTTGAGAGCTGCATAACGCACCTCAATCTGACGTCCAACTTTAACACCACCACGCGTTGCGTTAGGGGCACGTTATGCAACCATAACGTCCCCTAAAACGCAACATCTTGGTGGGAAAGTAGCCTAAAAGGACAAATAAAGTGAGAGATATGGGGGCTGCCATATGTATTTACTTTCAAGCAATACCAGGTTTTTTTTCCAGCAAACATTAAAACACATTAAGATGCGAATTAGTGCAATTACTTAACATGAGCTGCCAGTTCTAGTGTTTCCACATTGCAGAAATACAACATACTAGACCAGGCATGGGCAAACTTGGCCCTCCAGCTGTTGAGGAACTACAAGTCCCACAATGCATTGCAGGAGTCTGCCAGCCACAGTCATGACTCAAAGGCAAATGCATTGTGGGATTTGTAGTTCCTTAACAGCTGGAGGGCCAAGTTTGCCCATGCCTGTACTAGACTATTAATAAGTAAGATTGGAGAATATCTATGCAACCACTATGCAAAAAATTAAATCATCCAACGCACAGATATAAATGTAACATCTGCTATCTAGCTTCTTAAAAGGGATACTTAAGTCACCAAAAAAAAAAAAAAAAAAAAAAAAAAAAAAAAAAAAGCTTCTACCAGCCCCCTGCAGCCTTCCTGTTCCGCAGCGATCCTCCGTTCCCCTCGCCGACATTGAGTCGGCGGGCCACTGCACCTGTGCAGGACTCTCTTATGGACAGCAACACATGCAAGGATATGAGTTGCCAGGGCTGTGCAGGCGCAGTGGCCCGCAGACTCACAGTTAGCGAAAATGAAACTAGCTGGCGGCAGGGGAATAGAGGATGGAATGGAGGATGGAATGGAGGATGGAATGGAGGATGGAATGGAGGATGGAATGGAGGATCTTTTTTTAAGGTGACTTAAGTTTTCCTGTAAACAAATTTTCCAAATGTTACCCTTTTTTTCCTGTCAAAAGGAGGCATACAGTATGTTACCAAACATTCTGTTTTGAAACTCAGGTCATGTGACCTGAAGCAGGGCTGCTGCTCCGCTCTGCATCACATGCACACAAAGGGGGTGGGGCACAGACTGAAGAGACAAAGTGATTAGAGGCTCCTGACCTTTACAACTAGCTTATTTACATCAGCTAATAAAGAACCTTATTCACTCATAATAAAAAAGCTATGCCACTGAGTCACTAAGAAAACAAAAGGGGATGAATAAAAAAGGAGAAAGAAAAAAAAACAGTACTTTCTCACCCGCACAGTAAATGTAACCCCTTTTAGGGCTCAGCCTCACTATAAGCGCTTTTCTGAGTGCTTGTAATTGATTAGCGCGCTTTCTGAGCTTTCTGAGCTAAAAAAAAATTTGCTCCCATTCACTTTCATTAAAATTGCGGTAAAAAGTGCATAAAAATTACCGCAATTTTTTGCATGCGTGATCGTGGCGATTTTTACTGCGGTTTTAATGAAAGTGAATGGAATCGATTTTTAAAAAGCGCTCCGAAGTGCTAATCACAAAGCGCTCAGAAAAGCGCTTATAGTGAGGCTGAGCCCTTAGTGTGTCTGAATACTTTTCTTGATATTCAACCTAGGTGACCATCCATCTTGAGCTCACTTCTGCATAAAAAACGCAATTGCCCCAAAATCAGAATAAAATCGCAAATGCAGAAAAATCACAACCATGGAAAAATCCACTTCCTCCTACTAGGCACAGGTTAATAAGGGGCTGCAGGTTCAAAAGGGTACATTCTCCTAAACAAGCAATTAGTTATTGGTGGGGGAACAATTTATATACGTTTAATCAATGTTTATTTTTTCTATGATTTTAAAATAAGTGTTTCATCCTTCTTTAAAGAGAAACTCCAGTGACATACAGCAGAATGCAGTAAATTATTCAGGATACCCACTTTTACAGTAATTTCCCTGGTTTCAGCAGCAGAAACGCTTCATATATATCTATATTTTGCTGTACATTGGTATGTAGCCCTGCCCTCAGTGATGTTTAGCCTAGAATATATAAAGTCAGCGCAAGTCTATAGTAATACAGCTTTCGTCATTTTCTGGTATACAGGATCTTCGAACAAAAAAGGTAAAGAAGCAAGGCTTACCAGATTCCAACAACCCACATTATAAGGTTGTAAACGAGTTTGATAGATGGTCCGCAGAACTTTCAAATGGTGTCGTTTCACCAGCAATGTTGCACACCACAAATTCCTCCGAAATATATAGTAGATATCCTGAGGTCACAGAGACTCACCAAAGGGGAGTCCAGTAGGATAGTGACATGAAAGATGTACGGCACATCTAAGTGTAAACCGTCTATTACATAACAAGTAAAACAATTTAAAAACAATGATAAAAGAAACTCACATACGGGGCCCGTGCACTGGGAACACCGAAAAAGTAGCACGCATAAAATGGTCAATAGAAGACCTCAAATAAAATGGTGCCGCCTGTCGCCTTCAAGGTTTACAACCTTATAATGTGGGTTGTTGGAATCTAGTAAGCCTTGCTTCATTACCTTTTTTGTTCGAAGATCCTGTATACCAGAAAATGACGAAAGCTGTATTACTATAGACCTGCGCTGACTTTATATATTCATTGCTTGTGTGGACTTTTGGACATTGTCCTTCTCGGCTGCGGTTGCCTTCTGCCTTGGCGCTGACACTTGTTGTTTACTGATGTTTAGCCTAGGCTGTTTATTATGCAGAATTCTACTCCCAGAGCATTCTGGGAGGCCAGGTGTTATTTCTGCTGACTTCAGAGTTCATGGTAAACAAATATTCTGCAGTGGTGTATCTGGCAGCAGTAAAGATGTCCCCACCTGTGATATATTTTTGAATGTAAGTCAAGGAGAGGAAAGATTTTACATTGGGCACAGTCTACGTGGTCTATTGTGGTTTATCAGTGTCTTTTCGCATGGTTAAGCCACTTTTTATGTTAGTACTCAGCTGATACATCATTACTAGCTTGTTTTGGATAGTAATAGTCTAGCATGTGTGTGTGGCTACAGTTGGAGCTGGGCTTTAACACAATCACAATGCACCATATTTTACAGTTTCAGAAGGCACTGGCTATACAGAAGATTACCTTTCAGATGGACAAACTATTTGAAAATGAAAAAAAAAAATACACATCTGCCCACAAGAAAGTCAAGGCCAGATATTAGAAAGGAAAGATTTCCAAACAGGAGAAACCTCACTGTCGAGGACAACTAGCTGCATGGAGGTGCTTAATATTTTAAATGCTGGAAGGTCTCTTTGAACAATAAATTATGGGTGTAGTTTTCTTTAAGCATGAGGGTGAACAACAAAGTGACCCAGGACAAAAGCTTCATTTTTATTTCATAGAAGCAGGTGTTGCCCTTCCTGCCACACCACACTTGATGCACTTTGAGAGTTTTCCGGTAAGAGGAGGGAGCAGACATCTCTGGTACAGCAGCACTGAATGTGCAGCAGCCAGTCTGGTGGAAGGCAGCTGGCTGATCACCTTCCTTCTCTGTACAGTAACATCAGCACACAACTGGGGGACATATCCTCCAAGCTTGTTTCACAATCACAGATAAAGACAAACACGATTGCTACAGATGTACATTCCTCCAGCCACTAGGATTCACCAAGTATGAAACCGAATCCAAACTTATAAACCTGAATATACTGGATGCCTACAAGGCTGCCTCATCAAAAACAACTCCATGTCATTCTAAAACACTGCCTCAAAGTATAACCGACCTTAGAGGGAAATGGGGGCTGCCATATTTATTTCCTTTTAAACAATATCAGTTTCCTGGCATCTTGCTGATTTCAAGCATCAGTAGTATCTGAAAACACAACTGGAACAAGCATGCAGCAAATGCAGTCGAACTTCAGTCAAACATCTGTTCTCCATGCTTGTTCAGGGGTTATGGATAAAAGTATTAGAGGCAGAGAATCAGCAGGGCAGTTAGGAAATAAATATGGCAGCCTCCTATCGTTCTCAGGTCAGTTGTCCTTTTTAAAGAGGAACTGTAATGAAAATAATGTAATTGATTAATATTGCAAAAAAATAATTTTATTTATAAATTACTTAGTGTTGACTCATTCTGAAATGTATCACAGATGGCGACATCTTTAGTCCGGTCAGGTAATCTCTGTGGAATGTTTGAGAATTCCGAAGCCAGTATATCTGGTCTCCCATAATGTTCTGTAACTGATGGGGGTCCACAGCCATGGACATGCGTTTAGCAATCCTGTCATGTGGAAGAGATCTTGTGTTGATGGGGAACCCAGTCAGCTAACAGATACTATAGTACAATTTACGAAAAGGATTTCATTCTGCTTCCATTACATGAAGGTTTACAAAGCTAATGTTTATTTCTCTGTCACAGTGGTCCTATTAGTGCATAAGCATTAGTTTGAAAATAAATTTACATTTACAGCTATGACTGGTTTTATGTATTCTGCCGAGTAATAAGAGAATATTGTTATCAGAGACAGGCTTACATTTCAGATGATGCACTGGGTTGCCATGTCTGCAGCCACATCCTTCAGCTCTAGTCACCAGGGGGCAACATGGCAACCAGAGCCGCAGCTGGAAACACTTAGTTGTGGCTAATGGCTACCCCCTTGGGGGCTGAATGCTGCTACGCTTTACAAACAGGCTGATCAGACAAAACTTACCTCAGAGCTCATTCACACAGGCAGAATAGAAAGCACAAGAAAAAGGCTATCCATAGAAGTCTATAGTACCGGCTGAATCACATGGACTCATGACATCAGCAGGGACACATGTCCACATGGTGAGCACTTCAAAAACAGCTGCATGCAATGTCTCTGGGGCTACCTTGGCAGTTTCTTGGGAATTTTCTTACATCCTGGAGTTACCCTAACCACAGTCGGCACAATAAACACCATCCAAACACTTCCAAAATGCTGGATAGACAAGGCCACAAATACAGTCGCATTTAAATACAGCTGTGCCAGCAAACTTCAAGCCCTGGTGTTTTTGCAGCAAATGCCAGAGATACGTCCAGGTAAATAAAGAAAGTGGCAAACTGCTGTTTTTCCCTATTCCAAACAGTTGCAATGTGCCAATTACATAATTCCATTGCTACACATACACTACACAATACAAACATAGACATAGGACTTAGGTAGGGATTACATTGTGAGCTCCTCTGAGGGACATTTAGGGACAAGACTATATACTCTCTGTACAGCGCTGTGGAAGATGTCGGCGCTATATAAATATAAATAATAATAATAATAATAATAATAATAATAATACAGATTGCCCAGCAAGATCATGGTGAACCAGAACTCCTAAAAGGGTGTAAAAATCACACAAAAACCCCTCTGAGGGCTGGTGCAAACCAAGAATGCTTCTGAGGATCTGCAGATATCATAGACTATGAATGCATTTTGCAGTAACGGATCTTTTGCATGAACAGATCTTTTGCAGATACTGATCTTTTGAATGTGTACAGCATCTTTGTGTGCAGCATCTTGCAAAGTTTTTTATCTGATGAGGAGTTCAGCTCAATAGAATAGACTGTGTAGAGTATAGGTCCGTACACACGCCGGACTGCAGGAAACGACGGGTCCGTCGTCACCTCCTGCTGGGCGTGTTTTCAGCAGACAGTCCGGCGTGTGTACAGTCTGTCGGCAGACTGATACGGCTCTTTCTGAGCGATCCGGCAGGCAGATCGCTCAGAGACAGCCGAATCAGTCTGCAGACAGATTGTACACACGCCGGACTGTCGCTGGAACGCCCGCCCAGCGGGAGGTGACGACGGACCCGTCGTTGCCTGCAGTCCGGCGTGTGTACGGACCTTTAGGCTCTCATACTGCATAGAAAGGGGTAAAAATCGGTCTGTGATCTTGCCTTTTCCAAAGACTTTTATCTTAAGTGTGTATGTAGCATAAGTGTAAAAGGGCCCTTTGTGTTTGCAATTACGCTAGCGCTTTTAGCCTCAAGCTTGCTGGATTATCTGTAGTCTGGGTGTTTCAAGTCCTACCACATAGAGCCACATGCACTGAAATGCACTGATGAAGACCAACCAGTCTGAAACAGTCTGTATGCATGTTGGATTATTGTGGCTCTGTACAAGTAACAAGCGGACATATCATTACATTCCAGCGGTTCTGGATGTGTGTTTTATCTTTCACAGACAGCAAAGGGATGATTTGCATATTCCACAGCAATGCTTTGTGGGAGACCTCATATGCTCACTCCAATCTGAATAATCACCAATACCTAATGTTTCACAAATGTCTGTTTTGCAGATAATTCCATGTAGTGGCTACAAGGAGGGGTCCCATCCCATTGAGGAGAGACACCTGTGACCAGTCAGGACAGCTCCTCCGCCTCCCTCACATTCCCCTCACCATGGAAGGAATGCCCAAACCAATTCACACACTTTACAAGCTGACAGAACAAAAAGATATTCCACATTGAATGACCTTCAATGTGTATATGTCTCAAGAAAACAGCATGATACATTACAGAGAAATGAGTACTTGTTTATCGGACAACATCAACACAAGACAGTCTCATGAGTAAAAATATTGTTACCACAGCAGTAAACAGTAACACAAAACTGAACAGATAACATCACAGCTTCCGTACAGCTGGAGTTATAAAGCTCTGTGTAGTCACCTTACAGTGTAGCACAGCGTGATCAGCCTACACCTGTGATTCAGAGGGATAAACACCTCACCTGCACTGCTTCCTAGTCATTTGCATGTCATATTGCCACTAAACAATGCCGCAACGGGGTTTGCTGGATGGATGTGTAAACAGCTTAGCTATTCTCACGAAACACTACCTAGTAAAACAATGAAATCACACAGCAGAAACTATGAACACAGGCCAAGCGCCAACATTCCAGGAGAGCCTACTGCAGCTATAGAGACGAGAATCTTCCAGAGCACAACTTCCTAATATACATATAAAGATTCATAGCACCATAACCATATACATATGTATGCATTCCACTGTAAACAAAAACAATTCCTATAGCACATCATGTTCCCATCTATGTTTCTTCTCCACAACAGCAACGTCAAAATAACTGTAGGTTAAGATTTTTAGATACAAATGAAAAAGGGTGGCACCCCATTCCTTAAAAAAGTTATTACATATAAGGGTCCTTTAACACGATTCCGTTGGGTAGCAATGGACAATACATGACAAATGACATCGCAACGCAATACCATTCCTATGGGGCTTTCACATCGAGTACGATGTGGCGGGTTCTGACGTAGTAACGCACAGCATGCAAAGGGGTTGATTATTTTAACAAATAAGCGTGCCTTATGAGAGTTAACACACCTTATCAGAGTAGCATAGCGAGCGCTGCGAACTTATTATTATTTAGTATTTATATAGCGCCAACATCTTCCGCAGCGCTTTACAGAGTATATATAGACTTATGCCTGCTAATTGGCAAAGAGCTCCACTCGTCCTGCCCTGAGCCCCTGCGGGTCCAATCACTTGAATGGACATTATCCCTGCACTTTGATTGACCCAATAGTCTGCCTGTCACTTGACAGGAAACTTGACAGCTACTGGTATTACAGGCTATTCTGCCAAGCAGCCTTTTGTGTCCTCTTGAGAGGGATATAAGGGTGCTCTGCTACAGTAAGCATGCAATAGTGGTCATGCGAGTGGGATCTGATGTGGCACATGCTAGCCATGGAGGCGTAGTGAACAGCACTCTCTTTCCCATAGTAAGGTCCCAGGCTCTAATCTCAGCTTGAACACTATCTGTATGAAGTCTGTTATGCTAGGTACACATCAGACAATTTTCTGGCAGATTTACCTTACAGATCGATTATTTCCAACATGTCTGATATGAATTTCGATAGATTTTTCATTTTTCCGATCGATTTTCAGTCACTTCTATGAAAATTGATCAGAAAAATGAAAAATCTATCAAAATTCAGATAGGACATGTTGGAAATAATCGATCTCGCAGGTAAATCTGCCAGAAAATAGTATGGTGTGTAGCTAGCATAAGTTCTCATGTTTTCCTACTCTAGGCACTCCTGTTTCCTATCACATACCAACAAATATCTGTTACCCAAAAAAATGGCCTTGGACTGACAGGGACATTAGACAAGGACTATGGTAGTATCTGTGAGCTCCTCTGAAGGAGTTAGTGATAGGACTATGTACTTTGTGAAGGGCTGCAGAAGATGTCAGTGATCTATAAATGTGTAATATCATCTGTAGAGGAGGCCAGTGATGTCAAAGGACACCGGTATTCACAATCATCTTGAGTATCAAAAATCTTGTGCATACACAATTTAAGCTTTCTTGAAACCATGGCAACTAAATAAGGCATAAAGTTCAGTATAAAGACTTTTCACAGCTCTCATCTCATTACTGCACTGCATTAGATGGTCAGCTTCTCCGTATCAGATACTGTATATACCTAGAATATAATACATCTTGTTAAAATACTTATCATATTTGCTTCTTGTTTGAAAGCGTTAAGTTACATTTTATGAATATTCTCATTAATGTGCGTTAGATTTTTTGAACCTGTTTCTATGGACAATACATATATGTACATGGGGTACACATGCATGCTTCAGTTTTATAGTTGTGATTAATAAGTAGACATTAAATGATTGTCACCTGACCCGACTGTAAAAGATCAAGCAAACCCTCTTTGATATACTAGCCCTGGCCTGCACATCCTCTAGCACTGACCCTGATGGAGATTAGCAATGCCCTGGACTGTATAGTGTAGACTGTATAGCTTCCATAAAAAAAAAACTAAAAACGGCTGTTTCCTTTGATGGCACGTTCCCTTCAACACCGATCCTTTCTAAAAAATGTAAATGAGACTGAAAGAGATCTGAATAGCAATAGTGACAAGGAAACTCAGAATGTCATGGCATACAATGTGGCAGGAATAGACAGTACACAAATGACAGTGACATCAGGAAGCATGGTGTCACTATGCTGTGTGTGTCCATCTTTGCTGTTAAATGGTCTTTTGTTGTTAACAGGAATCTTCACTGGGTCATTTCAGTAGCAAGTGTGGCTTTTACAAATGTATAATCTTGCTAACAATAGGACCACAATTGGTGTGCTGCTAAATGCAAGAAAATGACCACAGTCCGTGTGTAAGCAATCAGGCCCAGGTGACATCTGAAGTGATGGTTACCGGTACATGTAGATAATAAATGGCAGAATGGCTGTTAGACATACAGAAGATTAACTTGCTATCTTACTTTTGGAAGCAATGATCAATTTTCTATCATGGGTACCTGCACGTTCCTTCCTACACAGGAAAAGCAAATTTCCTGTTGCGAAGAATACACAAGCAATTGGCTGGGAAAATCCAGCTTGGTGGATCACAAACCTCCTGACAAGAACAGTCACTAAAGAGGAGCTGTCAGCCATACTATCTCAGAAAAAACAACAACACAACTAGATACATACTTGCTCTACTTACATAATATATGTATTGCACTGTCCCTTACTCTCCTCTGCCTGATTTGCCTACCCTTCACTATAGAAAGTGCATTGTCTCAGCATGAGAAATATTGGCCAATCAGAGAGGAACAGAGGCGTGGGAGGGGAAAACAGGAGGGAAAGAGGCTTCAGCCAATCAGGCTGTATTAGTTAAGTCTGAGGGGAAGTAGAGCAGCAAAAAAGGATAACCCAGCATGCCCTGCAACTTCCTTTTTGTGTACCAAATTGTGCGTGTACCAAATAAAAGAGTCAGGTACACTGGGGAATGATCATTTATCAACAAGAAAAGTAATAGTGATTTTAACTTTTGGATTGCCTGATTAGCATTCTTATTACTTGTTTAAAGAGACACTGAAGCGAAAAAAAAATATGATATAGTGAATTGGTTGTGTACTATGAATAATTACTAGAAGATTAGCAGCAAAGAAAATATTCTCATACTTTTATTTTCAGGTATATAGTGTTTTTTCTAACATTGCATCATTCTATAATATGTGCTGATTACACAACACTCAGCATTCAAAATGAGTCTTTAAGGGCCCTTTTCCACTAGCAGTCGCTAGCGTTCACGCTGAACGCTAGCGATTGCTGAATCGCAATTCCGCCGATTTCCCGACGTTTGCGGCCGCGATTTTACTATGCTATGCACTGCATAGCAAAATCGCGGCAAATATCGCTCCGCCGCGCGTTCGCGTTCCCGTCAAAAACGAATCGCGGTAGTGGAAATGACCTACCGCGATTCCTATGTTAAAAAGCAAACCGTAGCGATTGTAAAATCGCTAGCGGTTTGCGACTTTACGATTCGGCCAGTTTGCGCTGGTGGAAAAGGGCCCTCAGAGCAGTCTGTGAAGTAATGACCTCTCCTCTAGCAGAGGAAAAGTAAATAGTCCAGGAACAGTTGAGATAATAAAAGTCAGATAACAGCCCTCTCCACGACTAACTTAGTCGGAGAGCTTAATGGCTTGTTTGCACAGAGATAACAACTGGAGTTTCTCAACTCTTCCTGTACTGGAAACAATTACACTGATGTATCTGATCTTAATGTTTTATTTCTTAGCTGTGCTACACATACAAATCATAATGTCATTTTTTTTCGCTTCAGTGTCTCTTTAAGAGATAAAAATAAAGAATTGATTTTTGATTTTATGACCGACAATTACACTTTAAAGCCATGCACAGACAAGTGTTGCTTGATCTGAGCTTCAATGGTAAAATCTGGTGATTGCTGGACGAAGTGATTAAGGTCTAGTTCACAATATAAAATCGCCAGCACTATCACAAGCAATGAATAGAGCGATTTTAAAAGCGCTTTTCTAATCGCTTTCAGGGCAATTTTATCTCCAATTTTTAGGAAGCCTTGGCAACCTGGTTCCTAGAACTTGTCCAAAGAGCATAGGTAAAAATCTGCACAGTAGTCAGCTGATATGGCAGTATGTTTTTTAAAATAAGTAAAAGACCAACGTCGCCAGAGGTAACCCATCCAAGAAAGATTCCATGTATTGCCGGGCTAGAAGCTGCATACTGAACATGCTAACACCAATTACAGACCTACTATGCAGCAGAAAGGCACCGTTACATATGCAGTCTTTGATCTCCTACAATTGATCACTAAATGTGTGACAATGACTCTCAGCAGGAAATTAATTGTATGCTATCACACAATGCCTCAATCATACATAATTGCCATATTTTTCTGGCACTGCCTAGAAGGTCCCATAGGGGGCCACTGTAACAGATTTTAGCATCAATTGCAGGCGGCTTTCAAATGTATGGCAAAATGTAGTCACAATGACACGTAAAGTCACAGCCACATTGCAGCCCTTTCAATCCAGAGGTTATTAAAGGACACAGGACCTAGGACCAGGAAAACCTACAATTTAGATTTCCGAGTACAGGCACACCAATACACACCCAAGGAATTATTTGGTCCGTTTAGTGCAGTAATCTGCAAACATGGCTCTCCAGTTGTTAAGGAACTACAAGTCCCACAATGCATTTGCCTTTCTAAATCATGACTGTGGCTGTCAAGACACCTGCAATGCATTGTGGGACTTGTAGTTCCTTAACAGCTGGAGAGCCAAGTTTGCAGATCACTGGTTTAGTGGAAATGCTTGCAAATGTGACAGACGATAAATATAAAAGAAATCCAGAATCAAAGACCGATGCCAACCTCTGTGCCTATACAGGAAACAATAGAAACCACAGTGGTACCCCGACACATGCACAGCCGTCAAAGCAAGCAATGAAAATACCCAAAACAAATGCAGAAGAATACAGCATATAAACAACACTAACAGTTAGCTTTCAAACTCCTGGAAAAGCATAAGACAGCTGTGCTTCTACCCAGCCCTGATTGTTTTTCCCTGCTTCACCATAGTAGAAGAATGTCACTGTCCCTTTCCCCAAAACCACCTTATATTGCACTCTGCCAAGTATGAACGCCCTTTCCAGCCAACACCACATGATCCAGGCCAGGGGAGCCTCTGGGCATAGGCAGTACAGGCCATTGCCTAGAGTGCCATTGGTCCTGGGGGCGCCATGTTGTTGGATTAGACCACGCCCCCTGGATCAAGCCACACCCCCTGGATTAAGCCCCACCCCCACAGGTGTTCTATTACTTGCTTCTGCTGCATTTGCTTAGCGTAAGTTACAGGCAGCTGCCACTGTCCCTCAGTGCCTTGTACATCCTTTTCCCTCTCCCTCTTTGTGCCTCCTTCTGTCCCTTTTGTGCCTCCTTCTGTCTCCATGTTCCTCCTTCAGTCCCCCTGTGCCACCTCTGCCTCCTTCTGTCCCTGTGCCTCCTTATGTCCCCTTGTACCTTTCTTTGTCCCCCCTGTGCTACCTCTGCCCCCTGTTCCTCCTTCAGTCCCACTTTGCCTCCTTCTGTCCTCTTGTGCCTCCTTCTGTCTCCCTTTGTGCCTCATTCTGTCTCCATGTGCCTCTTCAGTCCCCATGTGCCACCTCTGTCCCCTGCACCATCCTCTGTCCCCCTGTGCCCCTTTGTGCCTTCTTCTGTCTCCCTGTGGCTCTGTCTGTCCCTCTCTGCCTCCTTCTGTCTCCCTGTGCCTCCTTACATCCCCCTCTGCCTTCTTCTGTCACCCTAGTGTGCCTCCTTCTGTCCCCCTTTGTGCATCCTTCTGTTCCCCTTTGTGCCCCCTACTTTCCCCCTGTGCCTCCTTCTGCCTTCTTCTGCCCCCTTTTACAATTTTTTGGGGTAAAACACTGCCATATCCTTTATTGGGGGGGGGAGGGGGGGGCGTCACCACGGGGGGGGGGGTATGGGTGTGGTTGGAGGCGCCACAGGTGTTCTTGCCTGGAGTGACAAAATGGCTAGAGGCGCCCCTGATCCAGGCACTCTAATCTGTTTTTCCTCTAGCTTACACAGAGATTGCCATCATGAAAGTAAGCCAATCGTCTCTACATAGGAAAATCCAAAAGCCATTTTCCTGCTTATCCTACTTGATCTTTTTACCGCTTTATACACGATCTGCTCCCTCCTAGTCTTGTAATATATAACAGTATAGTCTATATGTTGTGCTTGTGTCTCTGGCTATGTACATGTGTACCTGGCTTTAAGGGCATAAATAGATGATTTGCATATCTAGGAGTGATGCATGTTGGGAAACCACAACTGCTCACTTATAGCTGAATTATTGCAAATGCCTTCTGTTCCAAGAAGGCATAATTATATTCAGCGTTCCAACACACAACTGACTCATAGTCTGAACATATCCTGAGATGACCCAGAATTGACAGCTTCAACTAACAAAATTCTAAGGGCTTGTTTCCACTGTTGCGACGCGATTTCGGCCGCATTCCGACGCTTGTAAAAACGCATGCGGATGCGTTTCCACATGCGTTTTTACCCGCGATTTCGCCTGCGATTAACCATGACACTGCCAGGGCTAAATAAAATTGAAAAAGGTGCGAAATCGCACGCGAAATCGCGGGTAAAAACGCATGTAACAAACGCATGCGTTTTTACTATTAAATACATTAGCGGCGATTCGCACGGATTCCCGACGCAGGCGAAATCGTTGGCTCTTTTGTGCGTTTTTTTCACGCTGAAAAAAACGCACCTCAACAACGCTACAGTGGAAACAGGCCCATCCACTTGTATTACATGTGCGGATCTGCATGCGTTGGACGCATGCAGATTCGCGATAGTGGAAACGAGCCCTCAAGGCTTATTTTAGTTTATGGCAAGCTTGTCTGCGTTATTTTTATTTCTGAAGTCTGGTACACGACGTCAGTGACAGCCCAATTTTACCACCAACATGTAGTATGAGGGTCAACACATTTTGAATACTATGAACAGATTGTGAAGGAAAACACTCATACTATGTGGAGGTGGTAAAATTGATCAGTGATCTGCCAATCAAAATTGAAGATGTTGATCAGGCTTTAGGAATACCCAGACAGCTCATGGTGACCCAGTATCAACGCACTTCTCTTAATAAATAACACTAAGGGATGGTTCACACATGCTTTAAAAGCATACCATTTACCGGAATGTAGAGCCAAAAAACGGAAAGAAGAAATGGAATTGTTCTCATGTCGGTTTAATTTGTTTCGTTTAATCCATTGCTTGACGGTTTACAGTCCCGACGTGGAACAAAATGTACTGGATACCAAATGCCAACGGATGCAGTGGCCATCAATAGGAACAGACAGTGGCCGTTCACAACCAAGGCTGTGGAGTCAGTACAAAAATCATCAAACGACTCAGTTTACGAAACCAATAACTCAAACTCTGAATCCAGGTACCCAAAATTGCTCCGACTAACTCCTTGTCTAATTCGTACCAGTGCTGTGGAGTCGGCAAAAAAAAGTCATCTGACACCAACTCCTCAGTTTACTGATAACTCCGACTCCACTGCCCTTTTCCCACCATGCATTTTTACAGGAAGGATTACCATTGTTTTTCACTGGCAGTAACCAGGAGTTCTTTGCATTACACAGCATTGCAACACGAGAATTACGGTAATCATTCTTCTGTTAGTTTCCTTCCTGGCTGTTAAAACGGATACAAAACGGATTCAAACTAATGAAAAAGTACTGGACAGGACTGGAACTGCACACATTTTTTTTCCGGCGTATGTGTGAAAGGGCTACTATCTCAGTGCCAGACCAAACCGGTTATTATAAGAAATACATGGATCCACCTTGGTTTACATTGTGACTTCATTGGCAACACAGCGAGGTGCAGCACAATGCTGTAGCCCCACATACACATCTAAGTTAGCTGGAATTTCCGTGACACTTTTCTGATTCCCAAGCAACAGCACACTTCAAATATACTTCTAATCTGAATCAATATGAAACAAAACAACACAGATAAAAGTTAATGCTGCAATAAATAGATACACAAATGGTCAAAACTGCTCCAGGTGTAGAATGAGAACTATTCATATAAAGACCGGTGATGTAATCTGCAGGGTGCATCACCACAATATATTGCAAATACTAATGACGACAGCAAGCAGTTACTTTATCTATAACTTCTTGGAGTACATTTCAGCGGGTGGATAACTTTTTATTGTTTTGGTGACTAAACACCATTACTAGTTTAAAATATGCACATAAAAAGCAAATGAAGAAAGAGTCATCAGTCCCGATGAGCACAGTGGCCTCCATCATCCAAAAGTGGAAGAAGTTCAAAACCACCAGGACTCTTCCTAAAGCTGGCCAGCCATCTAAACTGAGCGATCGGGGGAGGAGGGCCTTAGTCAGGGAGGTGACCAAGAACTTGATGCTCACTCTGTCAGAGCTCCACTTGGATCGCTAAAACTTACATTAAATAGCCAAATAGCCATTATGCGGTTTTAGTAACACTCCTGCATCTGCTGTGGAATTTTTCTATACTGATATGGAGGACCTTTGAGCAGAAACGTAATCAGTCATGTTGCATCTACTGAACTCCCCATTACAGCAGACAACTCCCCCCCCCCCCTTCCCTTATAATAGATAGAACAGTACAGGTTATCTGACATAGCCAAATAAGTCTGTTGTGGGATCGCTGGGACACCAGCACTCAAAGTGGTCACAGAAGATTATTTCAGGCTATGTATGCTGAAAACAGTCTGAAATCCACAAAGCTTCACACATGAAGATTAGCAGGATTACAGGGAGACACGTGCAGAAGATCTTCTCTCCCAGTGCTTATACACACTGCAAAGCAATTAGAAAACACAGACGCCATACTTCTATCAGGAAGGCACACAAAGGACAATCCAAAGTATGGCTTGCAGAGGTACATCATATATTTTCCCCAAACAATAGCACCTTTGTGAAGCCTTTCACAGCTGATTGACTGATATCATATTCATTATTCCAGGTCACCCACGCCTGTCAGTAATAACTCTGGCAATATTATGCGACTGCTACTCAAACAAGAAACATTTTCTTCCACTTCACGGCGGTGACCTTGCCTTTAATAATCGTGAACTGAGAAGAATGTGAAAGGAAATGCACATCTCTTCTCTTTTCAGAGTGCTGCTTGTCTGATTGTTGTGCTGGTCCTCCTTGAATCATTTCTGAATAAGAAGACCAGAAGAAGCTGCCAGCATTGTTGCCCAGGTCCCGACTGGCGGTGGATTCCTGAAGAAACCTGACCTACAAGTGACCAAAAGAGAATTGGAAAATTTAAAGAAAAAGTACGTGGAATTGGAACTCCACGCTAAAACCCTTGTGGAGTACTATAAGGATGGCAAAATTCCTAGGAACATTCGAGCTCAAGTCGCACCCATCTTGTTCCCTAAACATACAGAGTACTGTGGAAAATGGGAATTTATCTGGAACCGGGCTTCCTTTGATGCGATGTTATGCACGGTGGAGGAAATTATGAAGGAACTCCCACTTATAGACAAGCAGATCTCCACGCTGACAATCTCACTGGCAGAGATGATGGAGAGAGACGACTTTGAGAAATATCGAGGACAACTGACTCTGATGACAAAAGAGTATGAAACCTCCCTGGAGGAAATAAAACGTGGGAAATATCATAGGGATATACAAGACTATTCCAGTGGGTACGTGTATAGATGGCAAAGGGGGCCGGGAGAGATACAGCCCAAACATCCCAGACCATTTAAGCCTAGGAACCCCAGAAGGAATCCCAAACCCCACATACCCAGGGAAGGTGAACAGTCATCATCGGATTTTTTAGGCTCGGACGATCCATCGGGCCCATCAGACAATCCAAGCGGAGGGGAGGAAAAAGATATCAGAAAGAGAAACAAAGGAAAAGGGAAAGAAGACTTCAGGATGCAGTTGAGGAGGGGAAGATAGAACCTGTTGATTTGGTAGTGAATATCTCTACATATCCCCTGAAAGATCATGAACACCAACTCCTGAATAGAGGTTTATCTTTTTGTCCTACTTATTTCCCTAATTTCTTTGAGGTGGACTTGGAACTAACACGGTTTTTCAGATCATTGAGACTTAAACAGTTCTTCAGTAACAGTCTCCCGTGGAAAAGGGATGACCAACGTGAGACATCAAATGATTGTTTACAATTGAAGGACTGGAATTTAAGGAACAAAAGTCGATTCACTCCTACATGTCACAGTGTTATTAATATGTATATAGAGAAGGTCAACACTGAGATCAGGTCTTTAAGATCGGACTTTGAAGCTAAAAAAATCAAGAATATTAAACATAACCTTTCTTTACAGGAACGACAAGCCATTATGTCCCTATCTTCAAATAAATCTATCAAAATATGTGCAGCAGATAAGGGTGGTGCAGTAGTTATTATGGGTATAGCAGAGTACAAGGAAGAGATCTTGAGACAGTTAAATGATGTACAAGTTTATGAGAAATTAGATTACAATCCCACTGCTGAGATTCAACTTAAAATTGGTAGAATTGTAGAGGAGGCTTTTTTGAAAGAGGTTATAGATAGAGATCTTAAGATATTTTTGATTAAGGAACACCCTAGGATCCCAATCCTATATATCCTCCCTAAAATTCACAAGGGTTTAAATAAAACCCCTGGCCGCCCGATAGTTTCGGGCATCGACTCGATCTTCTCTAACATTTCTATTTTCCTTGACAGGGTACTAAGACCAATGGTACTGAATTTGGACTCGTATCTGAGGGACACCCAACAGTTCCTGGAGGTTGTTGCGGGTATCGGTGAGGTCGATGAACACTCTCTGCTGGTCACCATGGACGTGAGTAGTCTGTATACGGCCATACCCCACGAGGGGGGCTTAGAGGCGGTTGAGTTTTATCTTATGATTTGTTCAGATTTTGATTTGGGACAAAAAAAGTTTGTCATGCAGTTGCTGGAACTGATCCTGAGGAACAACTATTTTTTGTTCGGGTCTACATTTTATATGCAACGCCAAGGTACGGCGATGGGCTCGAACGTGGCCCCCTCTTATGCTAACCTTTTTATGGGGTTGTATGAGGAGGCATTTGTTTTCTCCAATCCATTATTTTGTCAGTTCGCTGTGACGTGGAAACGTTACATCGACGACATTTTTTTGATTTGGGGGGGACCACGTTCGAGCCTGGATCGATTCGTTGCAGAGCTGCATGACAGTTGTCCCTACATACGGCTCACTGTCCATGCTGACCAGCAGAGGGTCAGTTTCCTGGATACTTGGGTCATTAAGAATGGGGGAACCCTGGTGACCGATTTGTATATTAAGGAAACAGATAGGAATTCTGTTTTACATTTTGAGTCCTTTCATCCACCCCATACCCGTTATAACATACCGAAAGGTCAATTGAAACGTACCGAAAGGATAGTTACGGATCCAATTATGAAGGAGAAACGTCTCGAAGAGATGAGGTATAAATTCTTGGCCAGAAAATATCCTGCTATATGTTTAGAGAAGAACTTTAGATTTAGAGGGAATAGGAACATGGGGATGAAAAGAGGTGCCATTAGATTGGGGATTTCGGAAAGGATACCATGTGTGATGACCTATAACGTTCTCTCAGATAAAATAACACACATTATTAATAAACACTGGTCCACCTTAAGACAGGGCCTCCCTACCGTTAAAGAATTTCATGACTATCCCCTTATTTCATACAAGAGAGCTCCATCGTTGAGGGACAAATTGGTACACAATGATTTAGGCCCTGATGAGAGTGTGAGTATCAAAAAGAATGGGAATTTTCCGTGCTTAAATTGCCACCTGTGTAGCTATGTGACTAGGGGGGATGTTTTTACCCACCCAAGCCGGGGGACTGAATATAGGATCAAGGGATCCTTTAATTGTGAATCTAGGTTCGTTGTTTATCTGCTCAAGTGCCCCTGTGGCCTGGGGTATGTGGGCAAGACAACCCAACCCCTTAGGGATCGCATGGCTTCACATAAGTCCAACATTAGGAATCATAATAGAGAGTTATCTGTATCTGATCATTTTTGCAGTCAAAATCACTCTTTGGCACAATTGCGGGTTCAGGTGATTGAGGGGATACCTCAGCCTCGTAGGGGTGGGGATAGACGGAAAATGCTGGCGTTAAGAGAATTTTACTGGATAAATAAACTGGAGACTTATGAGCCCAAGGGCCTTAATAGGGACTATGATCTTACTGCTGTGATTTGATGTATATTGTTCTTCCCCCTTTTAGGGAACAGCATGCTTCGAGATGATGGTGAGACATTTGATCTATCTATATATATCTACTTTTAGTATTTATACTTTTATGTGGTTCTCGCCCTCGTCTGCGGCGCATGTTTGTCTCCTATACAATGTGATATTATGTGTAAGAGTATGTACCGTCTATTTGACAGGGGATGGTGTGGCACATTTGCTCACTGATTGGCCAGTTGGAGTTAGGACATTGTTCTTTTCAGGCGCAGTGGACTAGGGGAGACGTTCACTCCTGGATTGGCCATGAGAGAGTTAAGCCTGCACATATAGGCGGACGCTGTCGGCGTGTTTTCCACTGGTGGGGACAAGGTTTCTGCTGCCCCACCTTTTGGAACGCCTACTATGTGATGTGGCGTTTCCATACTGGTCGCCGTGAATGTTTTGGCGTCATATGTAGGTACGCCCATTCAGTCTTAACGGCGGACGCTGTAGGCTTCCCTCTGATTGGCTGGAGCGATGCCCCTTTATCATTGGTCGGCGTTAGAAGGTGGCGTTCTCTTGTGGGCGGCCGTTATGGATACGCCCATTCAGTTCCAATGGCGGACGTTGTAGGCTTTCCTCTGATTGGTTGGAGCGATGTCTCCTTACCATTGGTTGGCGCTAGAAGGTGGCTCTTTCTTTTGGGCGGCCGCTATGAATGTTTTCAGGCGATAGTATTAGACACGCCCATTCAGTTTCTCTAGCGGACGCCGTCGGCGTTTTTCTTATTGGCCGGGGAAGTTGGTCCCCTGCCACTGGTTGACGGAGGGGCTACCTCCCCGGTATATGCGCTGTCCTCTCATTGGCTGGGCGCTGACACGGATTCCCGTGGGGCTGGATGAGTCTCCCCTGGTCCGCAGTGTGATATATCGGCTTAGCCGTTCCTGACTTTATTGGCCAATCGGGTGAGTTGGTCTGCCGCCTGTCTTTTGATGACTGGCCGATGATTGGTTGATGTAAGAGAGCGGACGGTGTAGGCAGTGTTGCTATTGGCCACCATGATCCGTATTGAGCTTATGTCTAGTTTGCGTGTATTTTGACACGCATGACATAATGGTGAGTGTCCTTATGCACTATGCCTTGCACTTTATATATGGATGATTTTATAAGGGCTGTATGTGAATGGAATGTGGAGTTTTGATGTTTCGGTTATTATGTGCAACCTGATTGGTTGGGGGTAGTTATGAATATGTATGTATGCAAATTATGCAGTCTCCTATGTGGTCCTCTTTTGGGTTTTATATGCATTTGGATTTGGATTTGTTATCAGTGTGGGCAGGTCATGATTTGAGAAAGGACCTAAGATGGCCCGAAACGCCTGTGCGTCATCATCTGTGAACATACCCACATATGGATTTTATTGTTTTTAACTGAGTAACAATTAAAGTATCTTCGTTGATGGTGCGGATCTTTTTGAATTACACTGAATAAGAAGACCAGTAATAGGGGCAGGGACACACTGCAGAGCGCTTTGCAATCCTTTTAATAACACACTCCAATTGACTTGCAATAAAATTGTGGTAAAACTGCGGCAATACTTTTTCAGAAAAATCGTGATTGCGCCAATTGTTGCGGTTTTTATGCAAGTCAATAAGAACGTGTTTTTAAAAATGAAAACTGATTGAAAAGTGCTCTGCAATGTATCTCAGCCCTATGCTTCCCACCTGAAGGCAGTGCAATGAGAATTAGCATAAAGTGATGACAGACTAATTAAATATTAATAAAAATACAGCTTTAAAATGCCCAGGAAGAATAACAAAAAGGTGCAGTGCTTAAAGGCCCATACACACGTCGGATTTTTGCGAACGACGGGTCGTTTGAACGTCCAGTTGTCTGCACGCGAAATCGGGCGTGTGTACAGACTGTCGTTCGGGTGATAAGACTGGTCTTGAGCGATCCGCCGGGCGATAAGAGTTCATAATACGGTTATACAAAATAGCCCAATGCAGAGCAATGCAGTTTTCAAGCTGCGTAGATTTGCTTAATGCTGCATCAACTCAGAATTCTTTGCATCTCACTGAACATCCCTACTGGTTACATAGAGTCTGGATAGGGGCTATAAAGTCTATTTTTAGATAGTAAAGTAAAAATCACCTTATAGTAAACACCAAGGGACGTGGCCAAGTAATTTACTACTGTATATCAGACATTTACTATATCACTAACGCTCATACATTTTATATTCGCGCATGGTCGGGACCTGGGGACTGAGGTTACTGAAGCCAGAGGTTTACTATTTAGAGATTCTACTGTACTATTCATATCTTTTGCCTTTAAAGTGGACCTGATCTCTTGCACAGGACAGAAGGAAACAGAGAAATTCACCCTGTATGTATTTAGAGAGTTTACCCAGTTGAATACCCCTTCATTTGTGTCTCTAATCACAAGTTGTAATTTTCTCCCCTGTGTCACCTGACTGCCCTGACAGAGGTGGCAGATAAGCTCATTTGAAAGCACAGGCTATTAACAATATGTCTGCTGCCATGAATCAGTAAGTAGAAACAGTGCAGATTTATTTTCAGGATTTGTATCAGCTGTAACAAAGAAATGTTTTTGTTTAAAGGTTATTATGCTGTTGCGTATCTTATAGGTCGAGAGGAAGTTCTGAGTTCAGGTCTGCTTTAAACTAGGTTTTATCTGTGTATTAGTTCTTCATCTGGACTAAATTGAAATGTTCCCAATCGATACACAAACATATCTCAGCTCTTAATGAAAATCACTTAATTTTCATGTTTTAGATTGATAATTTCAGATAAAGAGGCAGGTCTGCGGGACATGTAATCTCCAATGCATTGAGCTAAGGGAAGAGATAAAAGCAGTGCACATCACTTGCAGCCTGTCAGGACAATGTCATAAGCCCTGCTAATAAGGATTTGCTGGGATCAGATAATTGTGGGCTAACGCTGCCTTGTGGCATAGATCTGCATGTAAACACGTCCATCCACAACACTGCAGACTACGCCTGGCCATTGCCACACATGCTGGAGTTACAAGGCTATTTCTCTCTTCACTTGTACACATACAGTATTTTTCTTTTCAACTGTACACCAGAGAAATCTCTCGCTCTGAATCATTGGCAAGCAACAGTGTT
Organism: Hyperolius riggenbachi; assembly: GCF_040937935.1. Classification (NCBI taxonomy): domain Eukaryota; kingdom Metazoa; phylum Chordata; class Amphibia; order Anura; family Hyperoliidae; genus Hyperolius; species Hyperolius riggenbachi. The sequence goes on from NC_090646.1 coordinate 174,432,391, forward strand.
CCCTTCCCGCGGGAATCACAGCAACCAGCTTCAGGCCACGTTTAGGCTAAACAAAGAAACAGTGAAACAAGCTACTTGTTTTATACAACTCCACTGAAAAGCAATCTTTATAGAAGACTGCAACATTTTAATATGACTGTAAACAATCAGCAGTCCAGTCCACACCAGGATGGCCTGTGCTGCTTCCTATACTGGGGCAGCTATGGCAACAATGACAATAATCGTGGACAGAAATAGGCCTCACATGGGTGGACAAATTATTCTTGTTTGGAGACATTTAAAGAAAACCTGTATCATCAAAAAGGCCCCTGAGGGGTACTTACCTCGGGAGAGGGGTGGAAGCCTCTAGATTCTAACAAGGCTTTCCCTTTCCTTCTCCGTCCCTCCATTGCAGTGCCTGAACCCCCCGAATAGCGGCAAGGTAAATATTTACCTATTGCGATCCTGCACAGGCGCACTAGCAGCTATTCGTTCGGGTCTAAGGCTGAAATAGCCAAACCCGATTGATCCATTCTACTGCGCAGGCACGAGTTCTCTGCACCTGCCCAGTAGAGCGGATCCGATCGGGTTCGGCAATTTCCGACGTTAAACCAAAATGAAGAGCCGCTACTGCGCCAGTGCTGGATCCCGGCTAGGTAAATATTGCCTGCGCCCTCGTCACTTGGCACTAGATTCCCCGAAGCTACAGAGGACAGGGAACCCTCACTGGGATGAGGGTTCAGTGGATAAAATTATTAAATTGGATGGTCGAGAAGGACGCAAAATCAATACATGTATGGCCACCTTTAGTCTGCAGATGAAAGGCTGGCAAGTGTATATAACCAAACCACCTCCATACCAGGACATTACTACAATAAAAAGCATCATGTAGAAATATTACAATTTCTGATGAAAGAAGTCTTGAAGCTGTGGTGATGAAGTAAATCAACCTCACCATCCGCCACCAGGCAAAATCTCTACAGCAACACACCAACCTAACACTGAGCCAAACCAATCCATCCTGGAGAGTAAAACGGGCCACATACACATCATTTGTCTGATGGATTTCTGATCGAGTCGATGATCGAATCTGCCAGTTATCTATAGCTCAAACATATCTGACTAATTCTGTTTTTACCAATTTTGGGTAGTGTATTGCTAGCTTAAAGTAAAAATAAACTAATGAGAATGAATTGTATGTTTAATATGGATGATAAATAGAACGTTAGTAGTATATAAAAAGAGTCATGTTTTTATTTACAGTTTTATAGCGTAATTTGTAACATTGCATCAGGCTGTCAACAATTACAGTTCACAATCAGCCTTTTAAGATGAAAGAGAAACAGACAGATAACAGGCTTTCAGCTTCTATTTAACTTTCAGGAAACCCTTGAATTTGACCAGCTGCTAACACGCTCTTTTGCATACAAAACTCCCAATTTTTTTAGATTTTTTTTTTTAAACTCTAGCTGCACAGTAAAAAAGGAAGACACGTTCTTATTAATTTCTTAGTAGGGCTAGTGTGTAGGTTTATCTCTGTCACTTCACGTACACTTTAGAGCCCTGCATCTGCCGAGAATCCAGCAGGTGTATGGCAGTCACTGACACTCTCGACTGAGCAAAGGCCAAGAGCATTGTTCTTTACCCCGTCGTGTGACGTCACTCCCACATGGCACAACCCTCAAATAAAAACAGAACACATTGCTCGCCTGCAGGCTAGCATCTGTCAGGCTGAGCCCTGCAATGTCGCCAGAGGTCCGCCGAGCAACAAGCATCTACTGTGGTGAGCCTTAAGGCTACATACATACACACATACATACATACATACTCTTCACCAGAAATAATAGTAAAACAAAGGCTCTAGTGCGAATATTGGTGTAACTCACTGTCACCAAAGTTCTATAATACTCTACAATAGTTCACATTGCTAACTGCAGCGTACTCCCTCTCCCCATCCACAGGGAGGAGAACCACTGAAAAATAATTTCAGGTGACATTTATTTAAACTGTGTACATAGTTTTATGTTTTCATCCAAGAAAGAGGCTTTGTTCAAACAGAAAAGCCTTTCTTACTGCATACAGTCAGCTAAAATGGCCAGTATTGTGGAAGTATTATGGGTACCTCTGCTATGCTAAAATAGCTGCAACTAGCTCTGTTTCAGCAAACATTAGTCTGCAACTTCCATCTTCAACAGAATTAAAGCAAACCTGAACTCAGAACTCCCCTCTGCTCTAAAAGATATGCAGCAGCATAATAACCTTTAAACAAAAACACTTCTGTGTTACAGCTGATACAAATCCTAAAATAAATCTGCACAGTTTCTACTTCCTGATTCATGGAAGCAGACATATTGTTAACCTCCTGTGCTTTCAAATGGGCCTATCTGCCGTGGCAGTCAGGTGACACAAGGGAGAGATCAAATTACAACTTGTGATTAGTCACAAATGAGGGGGAATTACACAGGCTAAACTCTCTAAATACATACAGGGTGCATTTGTCTCTGTTTTCCTTCTGTCCTGTGCAACAGTTCAGGTCCACTGTAAGCTGGCTCCATTATCTTTGGAACGGTCAGGAAATCAGTGTCTCCGCTTAGCTCTTAAAACGAAAGCTTCACACACACGTACAAGGACTTCCCCCGGCAAGGATCGTCATCAATCCCTCAGGCAACAGTTTGGTGCTGTACAGACGCATCACTAGAATGTAGGCTAGCATCTCCTCTGTTACTATTGAGGAGGACAAGGGAATGACAGGTGCCAAACAATAAAGTGCTCCTCGTGAGCGAAATTAGCAGGGGGGGGGGGGGGGGAATGTCGGGGGTCACTAAAGATTCCGCATACCAGATCTTTAGATGACATCATGCAGATGCTGCACACACGCTAGATGCAAGCTACAACTGTAACATTGCACAATAAAACCTGCACAATAGCATTTTAGTGATGGCCACTTCAGCAGGAAGCAATAGTGATAAGATGTGGGGAAAGTAGGACTCTAGAGCACACGCCATTTATCTGTAAAGCAACACTCAGAACCTGTCAGGCTGGTCAATATAACTGTGTCAGTGCAGTCTTGCAGAGCTATCTATAAATAGCCAACATCTTGCTTGCAGAATTTCAAAGTGCCAGACAAGGAAAATGCAGACTTTGGATACAGAATAGGAACACACAGCTTAGCCAAGTAAACTTGCTTGGATAAGTCTATTTTCAACAACCATAGCAAGACACAGGATGACAACAGCTCATCAACCTCTTACCTGCCAATTGTACTGAGGCAAATGGCATGTAATTCATTTTACTTGGTGTCAATGACAAGGTACATTCACATTCCCTTAGGTCAAGAAATTCAAGACTTCATGGCCCATATGCAATTATCTTTTTTTTTTTTACCTGAGTTATCTCCTAGTAGATAATTTTTATCTTCTCTTTAAACTACATTTTCAGCATTTTACGATTGAAAAAAAGTACCCAAAAGTTGGTGAAAAAGTACTGTTAAATGTATCTTGTGTATCTTCTTGCTTGCTGGTGGCTTTAAAAGGCATTTTATAACAAGTTGTGAAAATATCACCCAGAAGTAAACTCGGGAGTAAAAATGAATTGCATAAAAGAGCCTTAGATAAGGAGGATGACCATAAGGGCCATTTCCACTAGGGCCGAAACAGGCATTTCCCCGCAGTCGAGTTGTGAGGGGCAATGCTGCCTATACTTGCCATTGTTTTTCATCTGAATCACAGTGTGGTGCGATTGTGGACAGCATGCTGCAGATTTCTGCAGCACTCACCCGAAATCCTAGCTAGGCAATCAGGATGCGTTCTTGCATCACTATAAGTGCCGGTGCGCGTCCTACAAGATACACGCCGACTAGTGGAAACCGGCCCTTATATTGCCTTGTGATGTCTGCAGAGCAAGGGGCTGGCAAGGAATGACAGGTGAGGAAATAACTTTGTACGTCTTTAAACTACATTACAATGGCTATAAGGACAAGCCAGGCAAAGGACATATGCTGACACTCCTGGAATATGACATACTTACAAACCTGCACATCTGGTACATGATTCAATTACAGAGAAAACTGCATGTGATTAGCTGATTTTGTGCTATACCAAATCACTGCAAATGTGCTAAGTAACGGGAATGCCCATTGCTTACACAAGGCAATCAACATTACTTGAAGAATCCACTTTGCATAATAGTCTTACGTTCTGGATCACTGTGCCAAGACTGAAACGGTTATGTGTTCTGCAAAGCATCTTTAGGATATTCTGCTGTAAAGAAGGACTTGTCAAATATTTTTATGAAGAATTTTATTATGGCAAACTAAGTTTGTCACCCTCTACTCTGAGCTGAAAGACTGAAATGAAGATGTTGATAAGTTTCTTCAGGTAACTAATCCCAAACACTGCACCTGTACAACAGTTCCTAAATTCAGCCTTTCCCTGTGTGGTATCGTGATACCTAAAACTTTACTTTTAATAAATATCGATACTGTAACATGAAATGAGCCTCAAACATAAACCATCACCACACAAATGCAATCTACAGGATGGGAGGAGGCATGAATGACCATCTAAAACTGGAGCAAAACACAGTCCTGGTATTAGACTGATAAACATCCAGACAAACAATGTTTTGGTTCTATCAGGCCAAAGGGGAGAGTTCTCTCCCTGTGGAGCCAAAATGCAGTATTGATCCTTTAGAGTAACACCCCATACAAGAAGGATTAACAAACATCCCAAATTACTAACTAGTCCAAAATGTTTTGCCTATATAATATCAAGGCTTCGTCGGGAAACAAATAAAAGTGCAGTGCTAACAATGTGCATACAGTATAAGTGACAAAGTAACAGCCCAAGTTTCTTTGGGTAAAGCAGACTGGCACTGATTTATCAAACAAGTTTAAAGAAAACTGAAGCTAAAAGTGGAAAAGTTGCACAGAGCGGCAAACCATTGTCCTCGTATCATCCAAAACTTCAAAGCCTGATTGTTCTCTCATGGCGACCACTCCACGCACTCTATGCTCTTCCTTGCACCTGGCTAGCTAAATGTGCCCCTGTTCTTACAGTACAGATGTTTATGTTCTTACAGTACGGATATTCACAGAAAAACAGTCCAGAGCCTACAGAAAATACATACAGTTGCTGCTTCAGACTAAACATATGACCTAAAAAGTCAACTTCACATGAATGTTTTGTGCTACTTGAACCGGAATTAGAGAGGGCTGAACCAAAACATTGCAAAAGGCTAAATGTATTTGGGAACATAATGATTCATTATTCTGTCAAATAATAATCATTACTTTTCCAAATCCTATTAGCTCTGGAAAATGTTCAGCTCTGCTAAAATTCCAGTTCCTAAAAGGAGAAGTAGATATGTGGTCCTCTGAAGGATCCCAGATGAGGAAGAGATCTGTGGTCCTCTGAGATCCTGGATGGGGAGGAGTAAATATGTGGTCCTCTGAAGGATCCCAGATGAGGGGGAATAGATCTGTGGTCCTCTGAGGGATCCACGATTGGGAGGAGTAAATATGTGGTCCTCTGAGGCAGTGTTCCCCAACACTGTCCTCAAGGCCCACCAACAGTGCATGTTTTGTGGAAAGCCACAGAGAGTAGTTAATCAGCTCTGCTGAGACACTAATTACCCCACCTGTGCATGTGTATGGTTTTCTGCAAAACATGCACTGTTGGTGGGCCCTGAGGACAGGGTTGGGGAACTCTGCTCTGAGGGATCCCAGATTGGGAGGAGTAAATATGTGGTCCTCTGAGGGATCCCAGATTGGGAGGAGTAAATATGTGGTCCTCTGAGGGATCCCAGATTGGGAGGAGTAAATATGTGGTCCTCTGATGGATCCCAGATTGGGAGGAGTAAATATGTGGTCCTCTGAGGGATCCCAGATTGGGAGGAGTAAATATGTGGTCCTCTGAGGGATCCCAGATTGGGAGGAGTAAATATGTGGTCCTCTGAGGGATCCCAGATTGGGAGGAGTAAATATGTGGTCCTCTGAGGGATCCCAGATTGGGAGGAGTAAATATGTGGTCCTCTGAGGGATCCCAGATTGAGAGGAGTAAATATGTGGTCCTCTGAGGGATCCCAGATTGAGAGGAGTAAATATGTGGTCCTCTGAGGGATCCCAGATTGAGAGGAGTAAATATGTGGTCCTCTGAGGGATCCCAGATTGAGAGGAGTAAATATGTGGTCCTCTGAGGGATCCCAGATGAGGAGAAGTATATCTGAGGGATCCCAGATGAGGAGGTGACCTGTGGTCCCCTGAGGGATCCCAAATAAGGAGAAGGATACCTGTGGTCCTCTCAGGGATCCCAGATGAGAAGGAGGAGACTCCTAGGTGGGGGCTGTACCCAGCTCAGGGGGTCTGTGATGAGCCCAGGTGTAACACTTCTCCTATGACTTAGCAGTCACACAGCTGTCAGTCAGACGGGACTGGGAGGGAAGAGGTACAGCCAGTCTCCTGCGGGCACTCAGACAGTTTAGTGTACATACCTGACGGCTCCTGTCAGCCGGGGGCTTCATCACAGCCTGTCTGAAGCTATTATCCACGTAGGACGCCATGTCTGCGGAGAGAAGTAGCCGGGAGCCCCGGATCACTGGCAGACAGACCCCGCAAGCAGACACACACACAAACTAGTCCGGAGTTGGCAGCGCAGTGCTGCAGGGAGGGGGCGCAGCAAAGTGCGGGAAAGCAGCGGAGCCGGGCACTCACACCCCTCCGCACGGGTACCTGCCCCCCGCAGCCACACACTGGCCTCTAACAACTGCAGCCATGGTGAGAGGGGCAGCCAGGAGCATCACACAGGGCAGGAAGAGGGTGGGGAAGTGTAAGACGTCTACCCCTCCTCCTCTTCCTTCCCCTTCCTGTGCTCCTTACCGGAGACTTGCCGCCTCTCTGTCGCCCTCTAGCGGGCGGTCTCCGCACAGCGCACTCTGAGCACTGGTGATGAGAGCCGTCCAGACAGGTGGGGCGGAGAGTGTTTCTCCTCTGTCTGGCGTGCTTGAGACTGAGGTATCTCTGCTCCGTGCAGCTAGGCTATTGTTCTGCTGATGCTGCTTATTAATAGCAATGCTATAATGTGGTTTGCATTACAACATAAGCTCTTGCTTGAGCAGAATAGTGAGCCTGCTGTCAGGACAGGGACAATCTCCACAGAGGCTGACACTTCAAAGTGCTCCCCACCTCTTTAATAACATTGTGCTCAGGCAGGCTGGAGAAAAGAAAGGTATCAGAGGAGCTTACACTCTAATTTGTTCTCACCACAATCACACTAGTATAACAATATCTAACATATTTCATAGTGCTGAACAGAGAGATCACTGATCCATCCCCATTAGTATCTGCACCAGAGGAGCTTACACTTCAATATAGCTCTGATATATTCCACAGTGCATTACAAAGATCACTAATGGCAATCCCATCACTCTGCACCAGAGGAACTAAGGCTACATTCACTGTGCAGGATTGTGGTGTGGTATAACGGCGGCTTTGCCGCACTGCAATGCCCTATCCATGCAACGTTTGCAGTGCAGAGGGAGCATTGCAGTATAACAGTGTGCGGCAGCCTACCACACTGCATGCAATAACAGGACTCGGACTGTGAACCTAGCCTTTATTATTATTGTTATTTGTTTAAAGTGAACCTTAAGTGAGAAAAAAAAATTGAGTTTTACTCACCTGGGGCTTACCTCAGCCCCCTGCAGCTGATCGGTGCCCACGACGAGTCGCTCTGATGCTCCGGGTCCCGCTGGCGGCCACTTCCGGTTTCGCCGTCAGGACCCGTCAGGCTGGGGAACGCGGCTGATACTACGCGTTCCCAGCCAAAATAGCACCCCTATGCGGCCATATGTCCGCATACGAGTGCCTATGCGGACATATGGCCGCATAGGGGTGCTATTTTGGCTGGGAACGCGTAGTATCAGCCGCGTTCCCCAGCCTGACGGGTCCTGACGGCGAAACCGGAAGTGGCCGCCAGCGGGACCCGGAGCATCAGAGCGACTCGTCGTGGGCACCGATCAGCTGCAGGGGGCTGAGGTAAGCCCCAGGTGAGTAAAACTCTTTTTTTTTTCTCACTTAAGGTTCACTTTAAGTACATAGCACCAATATCTTCTGTAGTGCTGTACATTGTACAAAACAAATAGTGGGAGCATAGATACATGATACATTACAAATTCTGTACAATCAGGACATCCAGCAATACAAATGCATACATTGTTCATGTGTGGTTTGAGACATCACCAATGATGGTGCATGTTCATATGATAAATTACAGCAGAGTAAGAAACACTAGGAGAAGGTCTATGTCCTTGCGAGCTTACAGTCTAGGGGGTGATTGGAGACATCAGGGAAGGAAACACAGGGGTTAGCGGATAAGGTAGTGAGCCTCCAATGCAATTATTATAGGCTTGTCTGAACAGCTGTGTATTGAGAGTATGATGTTTCCAGGTTTGGAGCATGATGATCTGGCTGTGGGAGAGCATTCCAATGGAGAGGTGATGCTCGTAAGAAGTCCTTACACTCTAATGTAATAGTCGCACATTATTATTTTACACTAGCTGATGGCCCAGCGTTGCCCGGGTATGTTTTGGGCTGGTGTTGGCTCCGCCCATTTTTTCTAACCCTAACACACAATCACTCAATTACATAGTTTGTGAGCTGTGCAGTCTTTGGCATCAATAATTTGCATTGAAATGAAACAAATCTGTATGGCTGTGGCTCCACCCCCCCCCCCCTTTTTCTGAATTTGAACCCCATTCACCCAGTGACCAACCATACCAGGTTTGAGGTTTGTGCCATTAACAGTTCAAGAATGGCAGCAATTAAATATTCCCCTTGAAAATCAATAGGTGAATTTTCATTGGCTTTTGTAGGCTCTACCCACTTTTCTGAATATTAATCCCAGTCACCGAGTGACCAACTGTGCAAAGTTTGAGAACCCTACCATAAACAGTGTAGGAATGGCTGCAGTTTACATTTTCCCAGTGAAATTTGTATTTGTCTCTGCCCACTGATGACCTGGCGTTGCCCGCGTATGTATTTGGCTGCTGTTGGCTGCGCCCACTTTTTCAAACCCTAACACACAATTACGGTACTCAATAACTCAATTACCAAGTTTGTGAGGTTTGCGGTCTTTGGCATCAATCATTTGAATTGAAATGAAACAAATCTGATTGGCTGTTTGTGGCTCCACTCCCTTTTCTGAATTTAAACCCCAGTCACCCAATGACCAACTGTACCAGGTGTGAGGCTTGTGCCATTAACAGTGCAAGAATGGCAGCAATTAAATATTCCCCTTGAAAATCAATAGTTGAATTTTGATTGGCTTTTGTAAACTCCACATACTTTTCTGAATATTAATCCTAGTCACTCAGTGACCAACTGTGCACAATTTGAGAATCCCACCATTAACAGTGTAAAAATGGCTGCAGTTTACATTTTCCCAGTGTAATTTATATTTGTCTCTGCCCAGTTTTTGGTTATGGGAATAAAAAGTATCCTACATGTTATTCCAGGTAATGTACTATGTGTGTGCCAAATTTCATTCAAATCCGTTCAGTGCATGATTGAGTAACAAACATCCAAACTTTTGCATTTATAATATAAGTGAGATCTGTATAGCTATGATATATTTCATAATGCTTCACAAAGATCACTAATGCAGTCCCATCACTTTCTGCACCAGAGGAGCTTACAATCTAATGTCTTCACCATAATCACACATTACTATTATTCAGAGATCCATTACTATCAGTCTCTGGACAAGATGAGCTTTCACCTAAATGTCTTTACCACAGCCACATGATCTGTTTATACAACCATATTGCACAATTCTCCTCACTATCACCGTAATCATTCCTTCCTATACACTTACTATGTTGCATTTGGCTATGGTGCCATGTCACTCTGACTATTTGTTGAAGATAGACAAACCCAAAAAGTGTTTTTTTAAAGGTTTGTGCATAGTCATTCTGATTACCTAATTATGCTATTGCCATGTTTTTGTTTTTTTTAATTCTCTTATGCTACACCCTTTTGTTTATCTATAACATCTCCCTCATTACATGTACATCCTCGCTTCTGTCATCCATGTCACACTACCTAGTTTGGTAGGATGGGTGTGGCCCTGGTGACATACCCATAAAGGCATATACAGGATATGCTGGAGGCCCCTGGAGTAGATAATCTTAGGTTATACCTCTGTGGCCCTTGGGCATATACTCTCAAGTGTGCTAGGTGTCTTGCAAGGCAACTAAAGTAAGAAAAAACAGAGGGTAAGAAAAAAATACAGTAACTGATCACTGCAAGTAATAATATGTTTTCAAGTTTTAAAGAGAGCCCGAGGTGTGTTAAAAAAAAAAAAAGTAGGCTACCTGATCCGCGGGGCTGAGCGGAACAGGTAGCTGCAAAAACCGTCACTTCCCATCGCTCCTGTGGGCCGCAATGGCCCACTTTTACTTGTGTGACCTACAGTTTCCACTGCGTGCATGGTGTGCAGAGTGGTGTGGTGCGATGCGATCCGATAATCTGCAGCATGCTGCAGATTTTCGCACGGCCGCATCCGCCCGCAGCCGAGTCCTATCTTCTCAATACACTTCCGCATCGGAGATGCGGAAGTGATGCGGCCGGCGGCGGAAGTGAAGCGATGCGGCTGTGTAGCCACACTTGCATCACTTGGCAAGTGGAAACCCGCCCTAAACAGTGGCCTCCACTTTCAAAGAGGTGAATGCTATTGAGCATCTATGAGGCAGCCAGGGGCGTAGCAATAGGGGTTGCAGAGGTTGCGACCGCATCGGGGCCCTTGGGCCAAAGGGGCCCCAAAGGGCCCTCCTTCAACTACAGTATTAGCTGTATTAGCAGTATTAGCTTTGAATAATGGTAATTATTAACAAGCTGTTTCCCATCCCCTTCTTGCACCTCTGACACTGTAGTTGCCATTGGCAGGTTTTTGTGCGCCGTATCAATGTTTATGGGGGGGCCCCAATGTAAAACTTGCATCGGGGCCCACAGCTCCTTAGCTACGCCACTGGAGGCAGCGATCAGCTGGTCATTACTTTATTGCTGATAAATACAAGAACAAGTAGTAATCAGGGGAGACAGGTGAACGGTTGTAAAAGTGATAATCATTCATGCTGATTGTCACTGTTATAGATATGGTGATCAGACCCATAAATGTTGCAAGTATTAATGGCCAACCTTATTTTAGCTTACGTATCATAGAAAACAAAGCCATTGCAAAGTGTTCCTAAAGCCCCATACACGCACTCAACAGCAGTCATTTATGCAGCACAATTATCAAACAGCTTTTGTTGTGAAACAAGTTGAAACAACCAGAATAAGTTGCTTGCAATTGTTCAAACAACTGATAAGACGTTTGAACAATTGCAAGCAACTTTTACTGGTTGTTTCAACTTGTTTCACAACAAAAGTTGTTTGATAATTGTGCTGCATAAAAGACCGCTATTGAGCGTGAAAAATAGGATTAGCAAGGATTACTGCCAGTCAATTGATTACTGCAAGTGTTGAAAATGAGTAACAAGAGCTCCTGTTCTTTTTCTTTTGCTGCAACATGGTGGAAGCCTCTTCTCTGAATAGTCTGAACCAGGGCCGGCCCTAGACTTTAGAAAAAAATTGCTTCTGATTAGTACTGTACAAACTATATGTTAGCAGTAATGGAATGTATGTATATGGTACAGCGGAGGAATCTGCAGACCTCTAGGCTTATCAGAATGACTTAGCAGAATTCCAGATGCAAGGTACAGGTGCAGACTGAGCTGTCTGGTGAATCCCAGGTGAATTGGGGACTGAGGTTAGGTAAAGGTACGTTACACACGTCTGATATTTCTGAATGACTTGTCATTTAAACGACCGGTTTGAGCGTCAGGTTGGCATGTGTACGAACGATCGTTAGACTGATAGCAGCAGTTTTGACTGATCCGCTTGGTGGATCCGTGGACTAACTGACAGTTAGGCCCGTACATGTGTAGAAACAACTTGTTGTTTGAAAGTCTATTAGTTTGACACTAATGCTGGGAATACACCACGAGATTTTTTGGCAGATAGATGGCTCGATAGATAATTTCCGACAGGTCCGATCTGATTTTCGATTGTTTCTTCTGATCGATTTCTCATAGAAGTGAATGGAAATCAATTGATGGGAATAACGATCGGACAGTAAATCTGCTGAGTAATCTCATTGTGTATTCCCAGCATAATAGAATTTCAAACAATTTCAAACAACAAGTCGTTTGACCAGTCATTTGATCTAGTCCATTGATCTATCAAGTCCATTGACCATGTAAATTAGCTGTAATTAGCATTTCAAATGTTTTGTAGTCTGCGTGTACAAGGAGTCTGAACAACTTTTTGTTTGAATGACAAGCTGTTCAAACGTCCGGCAATTTGAACGACAATCGGACATAAAATCAGACGTGCGTGTGCACCTTTACTGTCTGCCCTGAGCGAGTTTTCCTTATCCTGACATTAGAGGGAATTAAAAAGATAAACCCAGGTGGAACATAAGTGAAAAGAACATCACAATACCTGGCTTATGCTGATGATAAAGCAGAAACACTGGAGCATTGGCCGTAAGATTCATTTATGTGGGGGTTCCTCCAGCCCCTGTAGTCCATCACTTTTTTTTGCATTCCCACCTGGTGAGCGTCCATGTGGAGCTCACTACTGTATGAAAAATGAAGTCATGTAAAACCGTTCCAAAAATCACAATTGGTCTAAAATCACAAAAGCAGGAAAAACACTGAAAAATTGCAATAGATAAAATATCTGCTTCCTCCTACTTGGCATGGGTTTATAAGGGACTGCAGGTTAAAACAGGTGCTCCAGATACTCCTGAACGCGCAATTATTATTTACTGGGGGTGATTTATATACATTTTAATCAATGTAGAATTTTTTTATGATTTAAAAAAACCCACATTAACCACTTAATGACCATGGCTTACCCCCCCATCCCCCCCCCCCCCCTCCCCCAGTGACCAGGCCATTTCTTAGCTCTAAGGCCTCGCTGCAGGGCCGCACAACTCGGCACACAAGTAATTTCCCCAACCCTTTTCTGCTTTCTGTTGGTGGACTGTGATCACTCCCAGGATGTTTATTTTTTTTCTTTATATTTTTTTTTCAACAATACATTTTGTTCTGTCCCTGTTTCCTCCTCATTTGTCCCTCTTTCAGGACTTTGTCCCTTTTTCTATGTAAATATATATATATATATCTACTAAAACTGTGTTTGATTGACTCTAAACTTTATTCCTATCCATTAAATTGATAGAAAGGACCAGTGTGGTTAGAATTATAAAACATATTTTTCCTATAAAATTTTTATGGTTTACTTGACTGGGGGGGGGGGGTCGTGATGAGGGGTGTGGCAGGGGCGTGGCTGGGGCGTGGCTTAAGTGTCCCTCTATCTCATCTCAAAAAGTTATGAGGTATGCCCCAGGACTGCATGCCAATCGGTGTTAGGCGGTCCTGGCGCCGAGACCACACCCATCAGCGTTAGGCGGTCGTCTAGTGATTAAATAGGCAAAGGGAGGTGTTGAGAAGTGGACAAATTAGTAATCACTTAACAATATTAACAATTTGCCCCCCTAAGTACATGCGGAAAGTACTGGTATCCTGTAATACAGACACATTAATGTTGTTAAAATGCAGAATATTTAAGTGGCAAAACACTGCAAAGATATTGGTATTGATGGATTTTCATTGCCCAAAAAGGATCACTTGCAATCATTTCACAAGGGTATTTATTGTGCGTACACATGTCCCCCAATGACCTCCCCACTGCAGGCAAGGGTGACATTTACGCCACATGTGTGCATAGCTTCGCAGGGATCAGAAGAATCCCAACACATAGATACTGCTGCAATGTTGTTACACTGCTTCTCCTCACAGACGGTTCCTCTAAGCCAGGGCTTTTCAACCTGTGGTACGCGTACCACCAGTGGTACTTTGCTGTTGGCCAGGTGGTACACACCAGGTTTGTCTGCCACTTGTCATGGTCCCATCTTGCCTCCACAAAGTTCAGCTCCCCACGCTCGCTCCTTGCTGTGCTGCCCTACAGCATACTTCAGACCTCAGATCAGTGGTGAAGGGACAGCCAGGCAATCAGTGCACAGTGACAGTGGGGTTACTGCTGATCTGAGGTCGGAACTATTCTGCAGTGCAGCACAGTGAGGACCTCGAGGGCAAAAGAGGCATCCCCCTTCCTCCACAGTAGAGGGGATACAGCGAAAGGACGCCTAAAGATCTCCTTATCAGCATGTCCGCATACGCAGTAGCAGCTCTCCACTTTGATTCTGGTGGAAACAGATGGGTGGTACTTCTAAATTTTCAGGTGATAAAAGTGGTACAATTAGTGAAAAGATTGAAAAGCCCTGCTCTAAGTCACTGCATATGGCTGTGCTTCAGGTTCACCTTAGTACAAACAAGCTCTATTGTATAAGCAGTTACTGAGTCACTCTTCCTTCAAGTCTCCACATTTGTGCTTCAATATTAAGTAACATATAAATGCTAGGTTCGTGGACTGGATAGTCTTCAGGTCACATTTTCAAGATTTTTCAGTGTTAATTAGTTATGGACTGCAGCAGCACTTCATGCTACATGAAACAACATAACAAATAGCCCAATGTGAATTAAACAGCCACCACAGAATCATTGTAGCTGCCATAGCATAGTAGACTTTTAGCTAAAATAACAAGATCGGTCCTTATGCACTCATTTCTTGAGTTATATTATTATGTTTCCACAAAATAACTTTACAAGCAGAAAACGTACAGGACAACAGAACAGGTTGTTCCTGACTGACTCCCTTTGATACTAATATTTTGAGTAATTTACCCCCTTTGTTCTGAAAATGTGCTGTATAATACAGGTGAGGTGAAAAACAACATGTACCAAACTAATTGGTTGTCAATCTCCCATCCATCATCTTACCTGTGCATTAACTTTGCAGCTCCTAGCAAGCAAAAAAGTGGGAAGAAAATGTGGGAAAAGTAGTATAAGACTAGACTTTATTTAATCTGGGACAAAGTGTATTTTTGTATGCTGTGAGCTGAAATTGTTATTCTGTTGGTAAGCTGAGAACGGGTATGCTGTTATAGCACACGAGAAACATTTTAACCACTTGAGGACCGTGGGCTTTACCCCCCCTTAAAGAGAATCTGTATTGTTAAAATCGCACAAAAGTAAACATACCAGTGCGTTAGGGGACATCTCCTATTACCCTCTGTCACAATTTCGCCGCTCCCCGCCACATTAAAAGTGGTTAAAAACAGTTTTAAAAAGTTTGTTTATAAACAAACAAAATGGCCACCAAAACAGGAAGTAGGTTGATGTACAGTATGTCCACAAATAGAAAATACATTCATACACAAGCAGGCTGTTTACACCCTTCCTTTTGAATCTCAAGAGATCATTTGTGTGTTTCTTTCCCCCTGCAGCTATCTTCCACTGAAGTGTCAGGCTGTTTCTTCCTGCAAAGTGCAGACAGCTCTGCCTGTATGTAATTCCTCAGTATGTGAAAGCCCAGCCAGCTCAGATGAGGATTTATCCAGCTTGTAAAAGATAATAGAGCAGAGAGAAGCTGCACTAATCTAAATAATACACAGGCAGTGTGCAGAGAGGGGCCTGGAGGGGTAGATGCATCACAGAACCACAACACTGAAGAACTTGGCAGCCTTTCAGACACAGGCTGACAAGTCTGACAAGAGAGAGATAAGTTGATTTATTACAGAGACTGTGATAGCAGAAAGTGCTGCAGTAAGCCAGAACACATTAGAATAGCTTTTGGAACTTGTGGGATGATAAAAAACAGGATGCAATTTTTGTTACGGAGTCTCTTTAAGGACCAGGCACTTTTTTTCCATTCAGACCACTGCAGCTTTCACGGTTTATTGCTCGCTCATACAACCTACCACCTAAATGAATTTTGGCTCCTTTTCTTGTCACTAATAAAGCTTTCTTTTGGTGCTATTTGATTGCTGCTGCGATTTTTACTTTTTATTATATTCATCAAAAAAGACATGAATTTTGTCAAAAAAAATATTTTTTTTAACTTTCTGTGCTGACATTTTTCAAATAAAGTAAAATTTCTGTATACATGCAGCGCGAAAAATGTGGACAAACATGTTTTTGATTAAAAAAAACCCATTCAGCCTATATTTATTGGTTTGGGAAAAGTTATAGCGTTTACAAACTATGGTGCAAAAAGTGAATTTTCTCATTTTCCAGCATCTCTGCCTTTTCTGACCACCTGACATGTTTCATGAGGGGCTAGAATTCCAGGATAGTATAAATACCCCCCAAATGACCCCATTTTGGAAAGAAGACATCCCAAAGTATTCACTGAGAGGCATAGTGAGTTCATAGAATATATTATTTTTTGTCAAAAGTAAGCGGAAAATGACACTTTGTGACAAAACAAAAAAAAGTTTCCATTTCTTCTAACTTGCGACAAAAAAAAAAATGAAATCTGCCATGGACTCACCATGCTCCTCTCTGAATACCTTGAAGTGTCTACTTTCCAAAATGGGGTCATTTGTGGAGTGTGTTCACTGTCCTGACATTTTGGGGGTGCTAAATTGTAAGCACCCCTGTAAAGCCTAAAGGTGCTCATTGGACTTTGGACCCCTTAGCGCAGTTAGGCTGCAAAAAAGTGCCACACATGTGGTATTGCCGTACTCAGGAGAAGTAGTATAATGTGTTTTGGGGTGTATTTGTACACATACCCATGCTGGGTGGGAGAAATATCTCTGTAAATGACAATTTGTTAATTTTTTTTACACACAATTGTCCATTTACAGAGATCTTTCTCCCACTCAGCATGGGTATGTGTAAAAATACACCCCAAAACACATTATACTACTTTTCCTGAGTACGGTGGTACCACATGTCTGACACTGTTTTGCAGCCTAGGGCCCAACGTCCTATTCACAGGTCATTTTGAGGCATTTGTTTTCTAGACTTCTCCTCACGGTTTAGGGCCCCTAAAATGCCAAGGCAGTATAGGAACCCCACAAGTGACCCCATTTTAGAAAGAAGACACCCCAAGGTATTCCGTTAGGTGTATGGTGAGTTCATAGAAGATTTTATTTTTTGTCACAAGTTAGTGAAAAATGACACTTTGTGAAAAAAAACAATTAAAATCAATTTCCGCTAACTTTTGACAAAAAATAAAATCTTCTATGAACTCGTCATACACCTAACAGAATACTTTGGGGTGTCTTTTTTCTAAAATGGGGTCACTTGTGGGGTTCCTATACCGCCCTGGCATTTTACGGGCCCAAAACCGTGAGTAGTCTTGAAACCAAATGTCTCAAAATGACTGTTCAGGGGTATAAGCATCTGCAAATTTTGATGACAGGTGGTCTATGAGGGGGCGAATTTTGTGGAACCGGTCATAAGCAGGATGGCCTTTTAGATGACAGGTTGTATTGGGCCTGACCTGATGGATAGGAGTGCTAGGGGGGTGACAGGAGGTGATTGATGGGTGTTTCGGGGTGGTTAGAGGGGAAAATAGATGCAATCAATGCACTGGGGAGGTGATCAGAATGGGGTCTGAGGGGGATCTGAGGGTTTGGCCGAGTGATCAGGAGCCCACATGGGGCAAATTAGGGCCTGATCTGATGGGTAGGTGTGCTAGGGGGTGACAGGAGGTGATTGATGGGAGTCTCAAGGTGTGATTAGAGGGGGGAATAGATGCAAGCAATGCACTGGCGAGGTGATCAGGGCTGGGGTATGAGGGTGTTGGCGGGTGATTGAGTGCCCTAGGGGTAGATAGGGGTCTAATCTGATGGGTAGCAGTGACAGGGGGTGATTGATGGGTAATTAGTGGGTGTTTAGGGTAGAGAACAGATGTAAACACTGCACTTGGAAGGTGATCTGACGTCGGATCTGCGGGCGATCTATTGGTGTGGGTGGGTGATTAGATTGCCCGCAAGGGGCAGGTTAGGGGCTGATTGATGGGTGGCAGTGACAGGGGGTGATTGATGGGTGGCAGTGACAGGGGGTGATTGATGGGTGATTGACAGGTGATTGACAGGTGATCAGTGGGTTATTACAGGGAAGCACAGATGTTAACCTCCTCCCCAGCACGCACCACCCAGCATAGACCTTGCCGAGAAACTCAATGAGTTCTATTGCCGGTTCGACAGGGATCCCCCCACACTCGGGGCACAAGCAACCACACCAGTTATGACACCTGGATCAGCTCTTGTGGTCCAGGAAGCTGACGTCCTGAAACACCTCCGGAGACTCAACCCAAGGAAGGCCTCAGGCCCGGATGGCGTGTCATCTATCTGCCTGAGAACCTGCGCTACCCAACTTGCTCCCGTCCTCACCTCACTCTTTAACAAATCACTGGCAGAGGGCAAAGTACCAGCCTGCCTCAAAAAATCCACAATCATTCCAGTTCCCAAGAAGCCGGGGATCTGCGATCTTAACAACTACAGGCCCGTAGCACTCATCCCCACCACAATGAAGATCCTGGAAAGGCTGGTCCTCCACCACCTGAAGCACTCCACTGACGCCCTCCTGGATCCACTTCAGTTTGCCTACAGGCCAAACAGATCTATCGAGGACGCCATCAACATCACTCTGGCGCACATCACTGACCACCTCGACAACCCGAACACCTACGCCAGGATCCTTTTCCTTGACTTCCGTTCGGCCTTCAACAAAATATGCCCAGACATCCTATATGACAATCTTGTACACCTTGGCCTAGACTCCTTGCTGTGCTCCTGGATCAAGGACTTCCTCACAGACAGAACACAACGAGTGAAGCTCGGCAACTGCTCCTCAGAGGATAGAATCACAAACACGGGTGCCCCGCAAGGGTGTGTACTGTCCCCCATCCTGTTTTCCCTCTACACCAACAGGTGTACCTCTTCTGCCGACTCTGTCAAGGTCAGAAAATTTGCAGACGACACCACCATACTTGGTCTCATAAGCAGTGACGATGAACGCGCGTACCGGGACGAGATCGAACACATCTGCAAGTGGTGCAAAGACAATCATCTTGTACTCAACGCAACAAAAACAGTCGAGCTGATAGTGGATTTCAGAAGGCGCCCTCACTCACTCAACCCTGTCTCCATCGAGGGCATCGACGTCTCCAGGGAGCCGAGCGTCCGTTACCTGGGTGCCACCATCACAGATGACTTAAGGTGGGTGGAAAACACCTCCAAGGCCCAGAAGAAGGCCTAGCAGAGGCTGTTCTTCCTGAGGCAGCTGAGGAAATTTGGGATGCCGCGGGAACTAATGATCACCTTTTACACCGCAACCGTGGAGTCTATTCTCTGCTCCTCTATTGTTGTTTGGTACGCAGGCGCCACGGCGATGCTGCCGAAAGGATCATTGGGTCTCCCCTACCACACTTAGATCTCCTATACACCTCCAGATTGTGGTCTAGGGCAAACAAAATACTGAACGACCCCACTCACCCTGGCAGTCGATACTTTGACCGTCTGCCTTTGGGACGCCGATACAGATCGATCCTCACCAAGACCTCCAGACATTTGAGCACATTCTTTCCCCAGGCTGTCCTCCTGCTGAACTCGAACTACCACCCTAGCAAAGCCCCCCTAGCCCCTCCCTAGCCTGCACTGACGGTGCACCGTTGTTCAACCATGGAATCCCCTTTGCTCGCCACATTGTCATGCTGTAACCCCCCTACTTATGTTTTTGCTCATCATGCTATCATGCTTAATCTTACTGTTATGCTGTAATGTTAATCTTACTGTTATGCTGTAAAAGTTTGGATGTATGTTTGTGGATATTTCGCTCCTTTCCCATCTGTACGAAATGCCCCTTATCTGTATAACACCTTTCCCTGCCGTGTGAACCACAAAAAATTCCGGACGCGACATCGTCGCACTCGGCAAAATAAAGAGGATTCTGATTCTGATTCTGATGTAAATATTGCACTGGCAAATTGATAAGGGGGGGTCTGAGGGCAATCTGAGTGTGTAGGCGGGTGATTGGGTGCCCACAAGGCGCAGATTAGGGTCTGATCTGATGGGTAACAGTGACAGGTGGTGATAGGAGGTGATTGATGGGTAATTAGTGGGTGTTTAGGGTAGAGAACAGATGTAAACACTGCACTTGGGAGGTGATCTGACGTTGGATCTGCGGGCGATCTATTGGTGTGGGTGGGTGATCAGATTGCCCGCAAGGGGCAGGTTAGGGGCTGATTGATGGGTGGCAGTGACAGGGGGTGATTGATGGGTGGCAGTGACAGGGGGTGATTGATGGGTGATTGACAGGTGATCAGTGGGTTATTACAGGGAAGCACAGATGTAAATATTGCACTGGCGAATTGATAAGGGGGGGTCTGAGGGCAATCTGAGCGTGTAGGCGGGTGATTGGGTGTCCGCAAGGGGCAGATTAGGGTCTGATCTGATGGGTAACAGTGACAGGTGGTGATAGGGGGTGATTGATGGGTAATTAGTGGGTGTTTAGGGTAGAGAACAGATGTAAACACTGCACTTGGGAGGTGATCTGACGTCGGATCTGCAGGCGATCTATTGGTGTGGGTGGGTGATCAGATTGCCCGCAAGGGGCAGGCTATGGGCTGATTGATGGGTGGCAGTGACAGGGGGTGATTGATGGGTGATTGACAGGTGATCAGGGGGGATAGATGCATACAGTACACAGGGGGAGGGTCTAGGGGGGGGGGGGGTCTGGGGAGAATCTGAGGGGTGGGGGGGTGATCAGGAGTCCCCAGGGTGCAGTTAGGGACCTAATATAAAAAATAGCGTTGACAGATAGTGACAGGGAGTGATTGATGGGTGATTAGGGGGGTGATTGGGTGCAAACAGGGGTCTGGGGCGTGGGCAGGGGGGGGGTCTGAGGGGTGCTGTGGGAGATCAGGGGGCAGGGCGGGGGGAATCAGTGTGCTTGGGTGCAGACTAGGGTGGCTGCAGCCTGCCCTGGTGGTCCCTCGGACACTGGGACCACCAGGGCAGGAGGCAGCCTGTATAATACACTTTGTAAACATTACAAAGTGTATTATACACTTTGTATGCGGCTATCCGGGTGCTAGTAACCCGCCGGCGCTTCCGAACGGCCGGCGGGTTACAGCGGAGCCAGTCCCTGGCGGCCGATCACGTCACGAATGACGCGATCGAGCCGCCCATGCCCGTAAAAGGACCGGCGCCTCTGTGTATGCAGCGGTCCTTGCGGGGTCCACTTCCCAGCCGCCTCTGTGCGTTGGGCGGTCGGGAAGTGGTTAAAGAACAACCGAGGTGACATGATGCGATAGACATTTATATGTACAGTGCCATTCACACAAATAACTAGGCTGTGTTCTTTTTTTTCTTACTTTGCCTGAAACAGTTAAACTTCAGGTAAGCAAGTGACAGTTTCTGTCCGGATCGGACTGGGTCAGACTACAGCATTACCCCTCACATATAAGTAATTACAGCCATACAACACTCCCCTGGCAGTAAATGGCTTCTGAGAGCAGGAAAAAGATAAAACAACTCAATAATTCATAGATTTGAGCTCTGGTATACTTCAATGAAGGTGTCATTGAGCAGAGACAATGAAACAGTAAAAACTTAAAAAATTAGATTTAAATATAAAATAAAACTGTGGGATATCTAAATGGTAATTTTTAGGAGAAGGAGGATAGATACAATTGTTTTTCTCATCTATTTATTTTCATCTCGCTTGTCCTTTAAGTAACAGTGCCAGAGAGATAAAGACAACAGGCCAGAATTTAACAAAGCCCCAGTGTTGAAGTAGTTATAATAGCAGTACAGTGTTGAAATGGCAATGGTGTATACTGCAGATGTTATCCATAAACGTACTGGTGATGTTGCAGTACCCCATATTAAAGCCAACCGGTGAGAATTATTTAAGAAAAATATCAAATACTTTCCTTGGTAGAGGGAAGCCTCTGGATCTACCGATCCAGCAAAGGGTAGAGTATTTTCTTGGTGGTGGCTTAAAAGTTGTTTTATTTCGAATGCCTGCAATACACGGGTCGACCAGCGGCTCGATTAGCCGCTGAATCGACCCCAGCTGCGTCCCCGCTCGTCCGCGCGTGCGCGCGGATCGATTACCGCTCACCCTGCCGGCGCTTCCTTATCAGCACTCGATTCCCTGCCATTGCCCGCAGGCGGGAATCGAGCGGGCGGGGGTCGAGCGGCTTGATCGGGCCAGCTGAATATGATCAGCTGGCCGGATCAGCTGTTCGATACACGGTACACAAACGTACCGTGTATCCCCGGCATAATATGTGAAAAACACCTGGGAGAAAACCTAGGAGAAAAATTGAATTGCATATGGCCCCTGGTGTGAATACCTTCTCTCACCTGAGCAATTGTCTCAGGGAGGAGACAAAATCCCAGAGTGGGTCAAAATGGCAGCGCAGAATACAGAAATCAGAGATTTACATGAACTTTCACAGACTGTCTTTCTGAATTTGCTACATCTCCCATATCCACAAAACATACAAAAAGTTAATTGCTTTGCATCAAAAAATCAGCTATACTTGTAGACTATGATAGGAGCATTAGATTTTTAATATGGCAGGGATTAGATTGTGAGCTCCTCTGAGGGACAGTTAGTGACTAGACTTTAGACTCTTTAAAGCACTGTGAAGATGTTTGGGGGTATATAAATGCACATTCATGATAAATACAAAGTACAGAAAAAATCTACTAGCGCTGAAAGTTGTGAGATACAGCAAACACCTGCTGATGAGACATGCATGTGCCATGAAAAAGTCATGCATACACCTGTAAGGAATGCACTGTGTTACACACCTAAGGGAATATTTCACACATCATCAACAGCTACAGGCCAGGTAGTGCTACTGCCCAGCTAAGTAAAGACTGTGGACAATTATGTGCTTTCCTTTCAGGTAAAAGTAATTTAGTCAGGGCTTTACTGAAAAAGGGTTCAGTGCTACATCCATCAAACATGTTTTAGCAGGCATTCACACATGAAATTTCACCTTCTGTTTTTGACTTTCCCACATACATAAACATATTTTGATAGGCTAATTATTCTAGAGGCTGAGTTGTATTCAGTAATTAAAATCATACTTAGCTCACGTTGAAGGTCCAGAGGGTTGTACAGAATCTCTGGCATTCTGACATTGATTGCTGTCCTGTTACATTAGTATGTTTCTAAATACAAAATACAACCCGGAATTCTATACTAGAATGAATGGAGCAATCACAAATCATATTCTGCATACCGTATATCAGAACTGCAGTACAAAGTTCTTACAGTAAACCTGCAGTAAATACAAGGAGTAATATCAAACCTAGATAGAACTTCGACAATCATTTTTTCTCCTAACTACAACCCCAAGAAAGCTGCAGTGAAATCCAACTATTGCAGTTGTTGAGAGTTTTGCCCCCCCCCCCCCCCCCCCCCTCTTCCTTGTCAGTCATGCAACAAAGCCAGGACAAAATCTGCATGGTGTTTTTTTTTGTAAAGAGCAGAAATGTGCCAATGCTATTATTATTAATATTATTGTGTATTTATATAGCCCATATAGTCATGTCACTAACTGTACCTCAGAGAAGTCACAATCTACTTACTACCATAGTCAGTCACTCTCTTATGTTCCTAATGCAGTCTAAAGCTGATAATGACCGCCTCTGTTGAGAATCTAGTGTCAGTACAGTGGCCACCCAACAGTGGCCACCCAACACCTTGGCCTGTGGCTAGCCTAGCGAATCGATTTAGCTATCGCTATCCTAGAGTATTGTTCTCCCCAATCAACCCGGCCGCTGTGTGATGTCACTAAACTACACCCCCCACTATGCATGGCAACAGCCCTTAATTTCGCCTGAGCAATCAGGTTCCGATCCCCACCTGTTGACATGCAGTCCAACTTTGTGAGGGGAACCAATTAAATTGTTTGTTTTAGGGACTCTGTAAATTTTTATTTATAATAACAATAAAGTGTCAATACTGTCCACCTTACACTGTTTCTTGCAAAGGGCGTAAAACAGCACTCAATAAGCATTTTATATATTTTTCTTTATAAATAAAACCTGGTTAGAAATAGACCCTGGAAATAGAACTCTGGTTACCTACACAACTAGAAATGACCAATCTTCTATAATATAATTCCTTCTGTCTGTTGAAATAGACTTGTTTAGAATTTCAGGCGGTGTACATAGAGTTTTTGCTGCATATATTGGTATGGTGTCCTGTGCACAGCATGATGTAATGTGAATATTTAGATGTGGTAAACCTGGAAGATAAGGAAGCTGTCTTTGTTGTGGAAATCTGTGAAAGGCCAGGCAGATTTAGTTCTATAAATAGGGATATTATCATCACGCCACACAGACTTTCCCTGTAATGCTCTTTGCACAGCAAGCTCAGGGCATGGGGGAAACAATGCACAAATATGTCCTCAGATCGTAGGTGTTTTGTGCTCCATTTAACTAACTTTCTGAATACTTCATGAGGATTACAGTGTGCGATTTGTGTACACAGCATGATCTAACCACGGCACAAGGGACCGTATGTGTTTTGTTTTGGACTGGATAACATCATTTTGCCATGGATCGTTCTGAGAGGTTTACAATTTTAGGGCTTGTTTATACAGGCAGCGGTGCCAAGTGGTGAACACAGCTCAGCACCATTGCCGGCCTCAGTGGAATACAGAGTGGCACGGCTCCATTAAAGAATACCTGATGCGAAAAATATAGGAGAAGCGGGGGAGAGCAGGCATGTATGGTGAGGCGTCCTGATGCCCACCGCTCCTCCTTTTCTCCTTTCTGCCCCTCTGATGGGGCTAATTGCACTCTGGCACCCTCTTCTGGGTCACTGAAGTCGGGCATCACTGCGGCTGCGCTGGTCCGCAACCCCGTCCGAGAACAGTCTGCGCATGCACAAGATGTCACAATAACATCATGCGCATGGCGCCAGAGCGTAAGAGTGCTCCCGGGCATGGTCGCACACTGTGTGACGCGCACAACCGGGCCAGCACAACCGTAATGATAGCCAACTTCGGCGACCCGGAAAAGGGTGCCGGAGGGCAATTAGCCACAAGTGGGCCTCAGGACGGCTCACCATACATGCCTGCTCTTCCCCGTTTCTTCAATATTTTTTGCATCTGGTATCCTTTAAATACTGTACAACTGAATATTATTATTATTATTATTATATGGCACTGTACAAAGTAAGAAACAAACATGGGGTACATAATAATACAGACAATGGTGTACACCAATATATAAGATACATAATTAGTGACAAAATACAAAAATGATACAAAATACAGAAGTGATAATGACAGTGATAAAAGGAACATGATAAATAAAATGTATAATGATTTCCAAGACACAAAAGGGGAGAGAGCCCTGCCCTTACGAGCTTACAATCTAAAGGGAATGGGGGGAAACAAGAGGAGGGGTAGTATACGATAAAATATATAGAGGAAGTGTGTTTTAAGATACCTAGTAGGAGTGCTATTTGGTCTTAAAACAAAGGGAAGTGGCCTAAGGTAGCGCATATGCTGAATATGATCAGAATTGAGTTCATTCACCAAGTACGACGATTGTCTTACCCAGTACAGGGCATTGTTACAAGACAGACAGTACTTGGCAAACTTAAGATATACTTTGAGGTAGGCATAGCAGCATACGTTGGGGGTATAGGGGACTTCATTGAGAGCCCTAGCGACTAGGGTGTGGGGCAGTACTGTCCAATAGTGACGAGAGTTCAGAGTCCACTACTTACAGCTGTTTCTAACTGCCAAAAAAAGCAAGCAGCATCTCCTTCCACTGACATCACCTTCCAGCAGTAAAAATGTCACCATGTGATAAATAATAATATACAGCCTATTTATCTAAACCTGAAACACCCATAAATCAATCACCACTAAATATGCTAATGGGATAAAGTTCAAGTTGCATAAATTATCAAAATCACTACCACAGCACGGATTACTGCAATCTAAAAATTAACTTTTATTGCTCATACATAAAATAATACCAAATCCTACAAAAACCCTATATTTAAAACACCCTCTAATAGGGTACTACCTGTGAAAGTCCCACAGTGCGCACTGTATATATGACCCAGGGCAATAAAGATCGCCTATCCACTTGATATAAAGCCTCAAATGACTGTCACAATGTCCATAAAAATGTATCCATCTGTAACTGCAGTGTTCAAAAAACATCCGTATTCATAATTGTGCAATAGTCCATGAGGTAGAATAAATTGCGTAAATTTCAGCAATGCGCAATAACAGTTGCATAGTCCAATTGGGCCTCAGTAGATATAATGTTCATGTAAAGGACTGTGTTTATTATTGGCCATGATTGTAACAGAGAAAAATAAAGTATGGAACGGTCTCACCATTTGTAATCACCAGTTGAGTTCGCTAGATATTAGCGGTAAAAGTTTTATAGACCTTGCTTCACCATTCTGGCGACCTCTCGCCTTGTGGCAGTCAATGCTCTATGTCACACTTCCGGCAACCTACATAAAGTTTGCTGTCCCAGTTAGTCCAACTCCCTGCGGGATTCTGATTAGCACTGTAGCGGCACAATAGAGGCGCACAATGCGGGACCATCACCCATGTCGACTGGTTTCACCGGACACGCTGGTTTTCTCAAGACCATGTGATAAATGTCAGAATATAAATCAGGGAGAGGAAAGATTTTACAATGGGCAAACACTGACTAAATCATTTATCCATAATTATTGTAAAAATGAAGTACTTTTTTTATTACATTATTTTCACTGGAGTTCCTCTTTAAAGCAATGGCTCAACATTGGAGGAGATTGCATACCTCCCAACTTTTTGAGATAAGAAAGAGGGACACATAGGCCATGCCCCTGCCACACCCCTAGTCACGCCTCTAACACACCTCTAGTCAGAGGAGCTGTACTTGGCTACACAACTTCTGAGTTACTCCTATCTGTATTATTGCCTGAGGAAGCGGGCTAGAGACCCGCGAAACGCGTTGCATTTGTTCTGGAGTACGAATTAAATGTTGTTTAAACCATACATAGTGGTTGTGTTTGGTTTTGGGGAGGTAAGTCTATCCTTGCCCCCCATCTTTTATCTGTTTTTACCTACAATCAATTTTTACTCTGCTGGCGCCTCTGTTTACATTGCAACACTCCTAGTCATGCACACCATAAAGATTTCATAAGAAAATGTGTTTTTTGATCATTCAAACCACACTTTCTGCCTCATTTTCCATCATATTACGTTTGAAAATAAGAAATATATCAATGTAAAAAATAGGAATAAAGTTTAGAGTGAATTAAACTAATTTTTCAGTAGAAAAATACATAGTTACATACACCTGTATATCAGTCCTGAAAGGTTTGACTGTGGAATAATGAAACTTTCACAGCCTATGTAAAACTTTGAGAGGTCTCTACTTTTAAAACACGTTTCTTCAAAAGAAAGTGTTCCACCTTGTGCAGCAATTGCAGGGGCCTCATGACATTTTTTCATTTTTGGTTAAACATTGTTTTCTTTGCGACTTCCACCCTGTTTGATAAAATCAGCAGTTTTTGTAAAATCTGTATGAGGAACCTTCATTTCTCAATACTGCCAGCTATTAAAGACAGCTGCACAGTCATACAAGTGAGTAGAAAAAAAAATCCTTCAAACCACATGCTTGTCATATTTTAAGTCTTTTTCTATAAAAATCATAAGGTTACGACAAGTCAGAAGCTGCCTAGCGAAATCCTTGTGAACATATAATGGCTCAGATATGCTGTAATCTCTTACACAGACATGATTTGGAATACTAAGCAGTTCTTGACTTGAAAATCAGCGCTGAATGTATAACCCTGACATTTTCCAGGACTGCTCTGAGCACACAGCTGCTAGTTATTGAAAAAAGAAGTGTGCCTAGTTATTTTTTTTTCTGCTGGGCACATTCATTGCCCTATAATCTCCCAGCACAGAGGGGTTTAGAAAGCTGCTGTTATCTGAACTTGGTTAATCAGTCTGCGGCATATTAGGCCGTACAGTGGTGCAAAGCTCAACCTCCTGGGGCTTACTGTGTGTTGCTCACACTGAACAAAGCAGCTCCTGTCTAGAACACTGTGTACTGTGCTTTTTTGATTAAGGTCTGGAACTCAGCAGTGTGCAGAGACTGAGCATAGTTACAGTAACAGTAAGCTATGCATTAATAAATTAACAAGAAATTCTAAAAGGCATTGCAAACTTTCAGAATCCACATATTGGAATACAGCCTTTATAGGTAGCCTAGCCTGATGTGGCCCCAGTGTAGACAACCAAAGCAGCCCCTAGTATTAGGTAGATACAGAGGACCCCCAGTACATGTAGCCAGATTTGCAGATTTGACCAAACCCCCTTCCCCCCGTACAGGTAACCAGAGGAGTCCCCAGTATTGGGTAGCGACAGAGGCCTAGTTAGCTAGATGTTACCTCACTCTAGGTAGCCAGAGAAGCCATCAGTGTTAAGTAGCTGGAGAGGGCCCCCCAGTGTAGGTGGCCTGATGTGACTCCCATTTTTGGTAACCAGGGGAATCAAAATCTGTATTTCGCCAAGCATGACTGGGTTGTGCCCAATATTGTGCTTGGCACATACTGGTAAAAGTATAGAATAGAACACACAAAATATGTGTGAAGAAACAGAACACATGCAGAGGAAAAAAAAAAGGTGACATAGTTTACAAAAAACAACAACTTAGCAACTTAAACACAAGAACTTGAGCGCAACTATATATAATGTGCATCAGTGCAAGCATATTATTGTCCGACCAATAGTGGGGGGAGTTGGGAAGTACATGGAGAGAGTTCAGAAAGTTCACAGCTAAGGGGAAGAAGCTGTTCCCTGTGTCTTGAGGTCCTGGCGTAGATGGACTGAAACCTCCATCCTGAATGGGTGCAGGTTTTAAGGCAGGCTGATGACACTCCGTCAGGGCCTGAGGCTCTCCTAGCATTTAGCCTTAACATATGATGCAGAACATCGGCCTTGTACACAGTGGGAGGGAGTGAGTTTGGCCTCA
The DNA here is from genome assembly GCF_040937935.1 of Hyperolius riggenbachi. Lineage (NCBI taxonomy): Eukaryota > Metazoa > Chordata > Amphibia > Anura > Hyperoliidae > Hyperolius > Hyperolius riggenbachi. Next base: position 174,461,358 of record NC_090646.1, read on the forward strand.
GGGCTTCTAAGGCAGAGGAGGGGGCAGGTGGATGTGGGAGTCCTGCAGGTGATGCCTGGTTCTCGAATCTGCAGTAGAAGTCACTGAGATTCTCTGCAAGCTCAGTGCTGGGTGTTGCATGCTAAGGGGGGGGGGGGGCTTATAGTTGGTGGTGGCCTTCAGCCCTTTCCACACATCACGAGAGTCGTTTGAGGTGAGGTTCTGTTCCACCTTTCCTGCATAGCTCTTCTTGGCGGCCCTCAGTTTAGGTTGTTTCTTGCCATCTTGTAGTCATCCGGGTTGCTGTACTTGTGCTCAAACTTACTCTTTGTTTCTACGCAATTGATGTAGTTTTTTTGAGAACCATGGTTTGACGTTTGGATAGAGTTTGAAAGTTTTCTGTGGTATACAGCGGTCCTTGCAGAAGCTAATGTACGAGGTTACATTGTCTGCCTATTTGTCCAAGTTTGGCGATTCCAGAGCCTTCCAGTCTGTGCAGTCGAAGCAGGCCCGAAGCTGTAGCTTAGCCTCACTTGACTACACTTTGGAGGACTTGACTACAGGTTTCAAAGTTTCCTGGTGCCTCTTGTAAGTGGCTATCGGGTGGATGAGGCAGCGATCAGATGATCTTAGTGCTGCCCACGGTTTGGCTTTGTATGCCTGTTTCAAGATCGTATAGCAGTGGTCAAGGGTGTTATTGTTCCTGGTGGGGCAGGTGACGTGCTGATGGTAGCTATTGGCGGAGGTTGGCCAAATTGAAGTCCCCCATAATAATGAACAGTGAGTCCGAGAGGGCCGTCTCCCACTGCGTGATTGTATCGCTGAGATCGTGCAGAGCTGTTTTGACCAGTTCATCAATCTCAGTTCATCTATCTTGTTAGGGAGGGAGCGGACATTTGCCAGGAGGATTGTAGGGATGGCTGACAACAGCCCTTTCCTCTTAAGCCTCACCCCTGGGCACCTGCTCATCAGCCTCTGTGCTGCTGGCTCACACGTGGCTTTGGCATAGGAGCGGTGATTTTCTGGACGTGGCTCCATACAGAGTTGGATATGAGTCTGCCCTCCAGATGTAAGGCTACGATATGTTCCCATTGGAGGAGCTGTGTCCTGGAGTAGGTGGTATGTGGGGGTGGGGATGCATGGGTGTAAAAGTGACTCATGGATGTACTTACAGAGTCCATCATCTGAAGCCCCCCCGATCGACCTTCCATTATGATAATTTTGTAGATTTTGTAGAACTGAAGTTGAATCGGTGCTGCAATATGTCCGCCTGATTGATGTTTCAATCAATTTTGGATCTAAATCGATCTAAAGCACAGATAGGACATGATGGAAAATCTTGGTCGCAAGTGCTTGATTGAGTGTGCAGGAGTAACGGCATTCATTATCACAATGACTAACATACAAGATGGACCCCCAGTCTATGTCCCCCCAAGGGCAAGGTGTCCCCCATGCCTGTATGCTGTGTTTTAAAATCTCACCTGTCCACTGGCACTATTCCTGGCCTCTTCCATCGTCACTTCCACGCATGTGACATCAAAACAGTTGCATGGTGCCCAAGTGGTACAGATGCCAGCAGTAAAGGTCGACACTGCGGTGATGGTGGAGGTGGAAGTGGCAGCACCAGGCCAAATTCTGAAAGATTTCATGCTGAAATCGGTTTGTGGTGTATGGACAGGCAACAAATCCCTCTCTGATCAGGGAGATCTGTCTCATGGTTGATCTGGCCATACATAGACTGATGTATGGGCACCTTTAGGCAGGCCTTTTATAGCATTCCGTAGCTCAGAGAGAGATACGTTTTCCTCAAACATATTGACCTGATTAAGTAAGCTATGGAAAATTGACCTCTGGTAGGAAGTAAATTTTGAACTGACATCTGGGACTAAGAGGAATACAGCTTAAAATAATAAGCTATGTCTTCCAGATAAAAAATTCTCTCCATCCCAGTTGTGTATTCTCACGCTTTCTGCAGTAGGTCCACTTTCACCTTCTCCTAGGAATGACTACTGACATTATGTAAAATCAATACTGCTTCAAATAGCACATGATAGCCACACAAAAATGATTGCAAATATGTGTATTTGTAGATCATGCCACAGACACGGAAACATGGAGATGCCATGCATAATTATGGGTGTGGCGTAGATCCATTACAAAGTCTATAGTAGAAGGAAACAGTAGAATCTAAACGCAGAATCCACATATAAAAATAATCTTAAAGGAAACCAGAGACGACGTTTAGGCAAAGTTTTATACATACCCGGAGCTTCCTCTGGCCCCATCCGCACGGATCGATCCTACGCCGCCGTACTCAGCCTTTTCCTGCTTCAGTACCAGGTCCCATAACTTCGGGCCAGTCGCAGCCAGTCTGACACAAGAGAAGTGCCTCTACGTATCTCTCCAGCAGCCGCCGGAGAGATACATAGAGGGCGCAACTCTCTTGTGAAGACTGCCCGCGACTGGCCCGAACTTACAGGACTCAGTACCAGAGTCGCAGAAGGCTGAGGAAGGCTGCATGGGAGCGATTCGTGCGGGTGTGGCCAGAGGAAGCTCCAGGTATGTATAAAACTTTTATATGATCTGGTCTCTGGTACACTTTAATCATAAATCCTATGATATAAAAAAGGAGAGTAAATGTGTTTACATGATCATGATGCAGCTTGTGGTACTGCCCCACGTGCATTTTGCAGCCAAAAAAAAAGCCACTTCCTGAGAGGCTCAACAAGTCCAGTTAAAAATCATCATCAGTGGCATAGCAATAGGGGATGCAGAGGTTGCGACTGCACCAGGGCCCTTGGGCCAGAGGTACCCTGAGGGGATCTCCCTCTAACAATCGTATTAGCTCTTTATTGGTCCCGTGCTGGTAATTATAACTTGCAGTGGCGTAGCTAAGAAGCTATGGGCCCCGGTGCAAGTTTTACATTGGGGCCCCCAAGCACTCTATACTTAACAACTGATTCGGCACACCAAAACCTGCCAAGGACAGCCGCAGTGTCAGAGGAGCAAGAAGAGGATGGGAAACAGCTTGTTAACAATTACTACTATTTAAAGCATCTATAGAAGTGAATATTATCAGCACAGGATCAATAAAGAGCTAATACTGTGGTTGCAATGGGGCCCCACTAGCCCAAGGGTCCCGATGCGGTGGCTACGTCTGCAACCCCTATTGCTACGCCACTGATAACTTGTATAGATGCTTTGAGTAGTACTAATCATTAAAGGATACCCGAACCGACATGTGACATAATGAGATAGACATGGGTATGTACAGTGCCTAGCACACAAATAACTATGCTGTGTTCCTTTTTTTCTTTCTCTGTCTGAAAGAGTTAAATATCAGGTATGTAAGTGGCTGACTCAGTCCTGACTCAGACAGGAAGTGACTACAGTGTGGCTGGATGGTGTATCTGCCTCTGACACAAGAGACCAGGGTTCGAATCTTGGCTCTGCCTGTTCAGTAAGCTAGCACCTATTCAGTAGGAGACCTTGGGCAAGTCTCCCGAACACTGCTACTGCCTATAGAGCGCGCCCTAGTGGCTGCAGCTCTGGCGTTTTGAGAAAAGTGCGCTTCAGGGGTACATGCTGTATGTAATACAGCATGTACCCCTGAAGCCTCCCTGCACACTGCAAATCCGTTTTGCGATTCCGTTTCTGATTCTGATTTTCAATTCCGATTGAACAAAAAATGGAGGAAAAAAACGCAGAATGCAGTAACGATTAAAAATCGGAATTGGATGTAAAAACCGATTAAAAATCGGAATCGCATGCAGTGTGCAGGGAGCCTAAAACAGGTTTAGTGAATTAGTGGCTTTACTATTGTAATCTCATGAATGTATATGCAGGGAGATTTTTTTGCAACAAATTTAGTCTGCATTGGATTTTAATATTTATTTTAAAGATGTCAATGCAGATGCATGCAAACAACTGAAGCAATCTGTCGGTAACTCTTCCTCTGGTCTGATATGACCCATGCAAGGATTGCAATCTCCTGTCACCTGATAACTGATTCATTTTATTATATTTAGGCCAGACTTGATATTGTCCAATCATCTTGGTACCGTAAATTAGGCCCTAATGTATATGTGGTATGTAGATAGAACTACTGTATGTACTGTAGTCTCTAGTGCACGCTATGGTGTAGAAGTAATTTAATGCGGACCTGAACTCAGAACTTCCTCTCTGCTCTAAAAGATAAGCAACAGCATAATAACCTTTAGGGACCTTTCACACTGGGGCAGTGCGTTACGTCAAATTGATGCACTGCTGCCGCACTCCAATGCAAACCTATGGGGGAAAACACATTACCTGTGCCATAGTGCGGTCTGACGGAAGTCCTCGATCTGACGCTGCTCCACAACTACGTTACCGTGTGGCTTCTACGGCGACCTGCGACGATCTGCGTCCGTCCGGAAATCATGTTAGTCTATGACGATGCAGGGATTTTTAAACACTTTCCGTCGCGGTGCACTTGTGCGGAAGTGTATTTTTTACCATACACTTCCGCGCACATGATCGCTTGGCCAGCAGGAAGAGAGCGTCACTTCCTGCTTGGCCAGATGCCAGATGGGGAATACCGCGTAGTAACGTGATATTCCCCAAAGGCCTGTTTCTGGCGGTACGTCCCGGATGCTGCACCGCCAGTTTGCAGTGTGAGACCAGCCTTAAAGAAAAACATTTCTTTGTTACAGCTGCTACAAATCCTGAAATAAATCTGCACTGTTTCTACTTCCTGCTTTCATGGAAGCAGACATAGGGTTTACATCCTGTGTTTACAAATTAGCTGCTCTGCCGAGGCAGACAGCTGACACAGCTGCAGGATCAAAGTACACTTCTGATTAGTCACATATTAGGGGGAATTAGACAGGCTAGATTCTCTAAATACATACAGGGTGCATTTTTCTCTGTTTTCCTTCTGTCCTGTGCAAGAATTCCACTTTGATTTGCAGCATACTTCCTCACTACTGATAGGGCAACACAAGAGGTACACAAGAGGTAAAAATAATCTCTTTATTCAGGTGCGCTGCGGCAAGCAGTCTATGATGGGAGCTGGGAAAAAAGGGCGCATGCCGCTAGTGGACAAAAAGGGCGCCGCCATTCACTCCCATAATAAATAGCGTTTAATGGGCGCCGAGTAGGAAAAAAGGGCGCCGGAGCTAAATAAAGTTTATAAACGGCGCCAGGAGCTAAATAAAGTTTACAAACGGCGCCCGGCGATGTTTAATGATTTATAACTGAACTTGTGGTGATTTACGTTTATAAAATGCACCCGTGCCGAATAACGTTTATGAAAATAATAAACATATTTATCTTATTTAAATAATTAAAACATTATTTAAAGTTTTATCTCTTACTGTTTGTAAAACATTATTATTCACAAAATAAAGCGATCAGTACGTAACGTAAATTGCAAAATTTTTTTTGAATCCACAATTAGTAAAACATTATTATCCACATAATAAAGGGGGGTCTTAGGTTTAGGCACCAACAGGGGGGTCTTAGGTTTAGGCACCAATAGGGGGGTCTAGGGGTTAGGGGTAGGTACAGGGAGGGGTACTTAGGCAACAACAGGGGGGGGTCTTAGGTTTAGGCACTAACAGGGGGGTCTTAGGTTTAGGCACCAACAGGGGGGTTTTAGGTTTAGGCATTAACAGGGGGGTCTTAGGTTTAGGCACCAACAGGGGGGTCCTAGGTTTAGGCACCAAGAGGGGGGTCTAGGGGTTAGGGGTAGGTACAGGGAGGGTTACTTAGGCACCAACAGGGGGGGTCTTAGGTTTAGGCACCAACAGGGGGGTCTTAGGTTTAGGCACCAACAGGGGGGTTTTAGGTTTAGGCACCAACAGGGGGGTCTTAGGTTTAGGCACCAACAGGGGGGTCTTAGGTTTAGGCACCAACAGGGGGGTCTTAGGTTTAGGCACCAACAGGGGGGTCTTAGGTTTAGGCACCAACAGGGGGGTCTTAGGTTTAGGCACCAACAGGGGAGTCTAGGGGTTAGGGATAGGTACAGGTAGGGTTCTGTGTAAGAGTAGGCTTAGGTATAGTTTTAGTAAAATTTTAGTAATAATTACTAATGTATTACAACATTTATTACGAACGTAGTTATATTTATATCATCTTTATAAACAATATTTTCAAATTTTATTATAACAACAAACCATAAATGACGGTTATTCACAATAATATACAATTATAACAATTAAACATATATTATTGGTTTTTTTATAAACGTAATTATAAGTTTAACTTTTGAAACAGGGAAGATTAACGTTTTCACAATTTCCGATTTCATAAACATTATTTAATGATTTATAATTTTGTTAAACATTATTTGTAAACGAAATATAGCACACTATATTTATAAACCCTATTAATGATTAATTATTATTTAGAGTTTACACCCCGCGCCCTTTTTGTCCAGGCGCCCTTTTTGTACGTACGCCTATGATGACCTAACAACATACTTGGAAACCAATTGTTTATTCTTCTGTTTGGCCTTTGAACATTTTCTTAAGTTGAAGTGAGTCCTTACATTCCAATAACAATGAAGTTGTGAACTGATCCCTCATCTGCCTCTGTATAAGGATAGTAACACAGTAGTTTCCTTTAGGAGTCACATATTGCCTTCATCTGACTGTGCCACAAAGTATGCTTAAAGACCACATTATTATGAAAACAAGCCAAAGTCACCAGATTTATACCTTTTAAGTTTTTTGATGTGCTATTCCCAAATCTTAGCACAAGGATTACAGGCACTGTTGCCAAGTTAAGCATTATTTGGAATTACTGTGCCTTTTATGAAGAGAGCATGATCACTTTCTATCTGCACACTGAACACTTCTAATAGATGGAGATACGGTTGTTATGAACATTGATTTTACAACTGTTTAAAGTCTTTGCTACTTGTCATTCAAGAATGCTTAAAGAGACTCCGTAACAAAAATTGCATCCTGTTTTTTATCATCCTACGAGTTCCAAAAGCTATTCTAATGTGCAGTGCAGTTTCTAGGCTAAAATGCACCCAGGGCGAGGGTGTAAAAATTGCGCCCCCCCCCGGTATGGGTGCCCGCAGTATAGGTTAGCCAGGTCTAGTTTCACTTAGTATAGGTCCCCCCAGTATAGGAAGCCAAGAATAGGTACCCCAGTATAGGTAGCCAGGCATAGGTGAGCCAGTATAGTTGCCCCCGCTATAGGTTAGCCAGGTAGGTGCCTCCAGTATAGGTAGCCAGTATAGTTGCCCCCAGTATAGGTTAGATAGGCAGGCGCCCCCGGTATAAGTTAGATAGGTAGGTGCCCCAGTACAGGTTAGCTAGGTGGGTGCCTCTAATATAGGTAGCCAGAATAGTTGCCCCCAGCATAGGTTAGATAGGTAGGTGCCCCCAGTATAAGTCATTTAGGTAGGTGTCTCCAATATAGGTAGCCAGTATAGTTGTCACCTGTATAGGCTAGGTAGGTAGGTGCCCCCAATACAGGTTAGATAAGTGCCCCCAGTATAGGTTAGATAAGTAGCTGCCCCCCCCAGTATAGGTTAGATAGGTAGCTGCCCCCCAGTATAGGTTAGATAGGTAGGTTCCCCTCAGTATACGTTAGATAGGTAGGTGCCCCCCAGTATAGGTTAGATAGGTAGCTGCCCCCCAGTGTAGGTTAGATAGGTAGCTGCCCCCCAGTGTAGGTTAGATTAGGTAGGTGCCCCCCAGTATAGGTTAGATAGGTAGTTGCCCCCCAGTGTAGGTTAGATTAGGTAAGTGCCCCCCAGTATAGGTTAGATTAGGTAGCTGCCCCCCCAGCGTAGGTTAGATTAGGTAAGTGCCCCCCAGGATAGGTAGCTGCCCCCCAGTGTTGGTTAGATAGGTAGCTGCCCCCCAGTGTAGGTTAGATTAGGTAGGTGCCCCCCAGTATAGGTTAGATAGGTAGCTGCACCCCAGTGTAGGTTAGATTAGGTAGCTGCCCCCCAGCGTAGGTTAGATTAGGTAGGTGCCCCCCAGGATAGGTTAGATAGGTAGCTGCCCCCCAGCGTAGGTTAGATTAGGTAGGTGCCCCCCAGGATAGGTTAGATAGGTAGCTGCCCCCCAGGATAGGTTAGATAGGTAGCTGCCCCCCAGCGTAGGTTAGATTAGGTAGGTGCCCCCCAGGATAGGTTACATAGGTAGCTGCCCCCCAGCGTAGGTTAGATTAGGTAGGTGCCCCCCAGGATAGGTTAGATAGGTAGCTGCCCCCCAGCGTAGGTTAGATTAGGTAGGTGCCCCCCAGGATTGGTTAGATAGGTAGCTGCCCCCCAGGATAGGTTAGATAGGTAGCTGCCCCCCAGCGTAGGTTAGATTAGGTAGGTGCCCCCCAGGATAGGTTAGATAGGTAGCTGCCCCCCAGGATAGGTTAGATAGGTAGCTGCCCCCCAGCGTAGGTTAGATTAGGTAGGTGCCCCCCAGGATAGGTTACATAGGTAGCTGCCCCCCAGCGTAGGTTAGATTAGGTAGGTGCCCCCCAGGATAGGTTAGATAGGTAGCTGCCCCCCAGCGTAGGTTAGATTAGGTAGGTGCCCCTCAGGATAGGTTAGATAGGTAGCTGCCCCCCAGGATAGGTTAGATAGGTAGCTGCCCCCCAGCGTAGGTTAGATTAGGTAGGTGCCCCCCAGGATAGGTTAGATAGGTAGCTGTCCTCCATAATGGAGGGGGGAAGCACCGTAGCCGCGGGGAGGGCAGCCCGACCTCTCCCTCCCTCTCCCGGGCTGCCCTCCGTGCTCCCCCCTCAGATGTATATTGAGCAGCAGCCAGGGAGGGAGCGCTATATACAACATACCTCCCTGGCTCCAAGCGCTGTTCTCTCGTCGCCGGTCTTCTCCCATCTGCCTACACGCGTATACATACGCTGCTTCCGGGTAAACAGGAAGCAGCGTGTGTATAAGCGTGTATGCATTGCAGAGAGAAGAAGACCGGCGGCGAGAGAGCAGCGCTTGGAGCCAGGGAGGTATGTTGTATACAGCGCTCCCTCCCTGGCTGCTGCTGCTGCTCAATATACATCTGAGGGGGGAGCACGGAGGGCGGCCCGGGAGAGGAAGGGAGAGGTCGGGCTGCCCTCCCCGCGGCTACGGTGCTTCCCCCCTCCATTACAGCGCCCCCCTCCCAACAGCGCCCCGGGCGGTGGCACGCCCCGCACGGGGCTAGAAACGGCCATGCTAATGTGTTCTAGCTTACTGCAGCACTTTCTACTATCACAGTCTCTGTAATAAATCAATGTATCTTTCCCCTGTCAGACTTGTCGGCCTGTGTCTGGAAGGCTGCCAAGTTCTTCAGTGTTGTGGTTCTGCTATGAACTCCCCCTTCCAGGCCCCTCTATGCACACTGCCTGTGTATTATTTAGATTAGGGCAGCTTCTCTCTTCTCTCTTATCTTTTACAAGCTGGATAAATCGTCCTCTGAGCTGGCTGGGCTTTCACATACTGAAGAATTACAGACAAGGGCAAAGCTGTTTGCAGGAAGAAAAGAGCAGCCTGAAACTTCAGTGCATGAGAGATGCAGGGGGAAAGAAACACACAAATGATCTCTTGAGATTCAAAAGGAAGGCTGTATACAGCCTGCTTGTGTATGGATGTATTTTCTATGTGTGGACATACTGTACATCAACCTACTTCCTGTTTTGGTGGCCATTTTGTTTGTTTATAAACAAACTTTTTAAAACTGTTTTTAACCACTTTTAATGCGGCGAGGAGCGGCGAAATTGTGTCAGAGGGTAATAGGAGATGTTCCCTAACGCACTGGTATGTTTACTTTTGTGCGATTTTAACAATACAGATTCTCTTTAAAGTACAGCAAAGTCCCTGTCATCTGGAACTCAGGCCACTGGAAGTCTCAACTAACCAGCAAGCCTGAGGGGGATAACGGGGACAGTGCTTTGGGGTGTTTTCAGGGTAGAAAATAGTTACTGAGCCTCCAGGCGCCATCTTCTACCCTTCCTGCAGCTCCCTGCAGCTTTCTGCATCCATGCACGGCTTCCGCGTGTCATGTGACTTGATGCAGGTCAGGTGACACTCCAGAAGCTGTACAAAGAAAACGTTGAAAAGCCGATAGGCGCTACAGGAATGGTATAAGATGGCTCCTGGAGGCTCAGTAAGTATTTTCAGCTGGCCGGTAAGCTCTCATACTTCATGAAGGTGGTAAAATTGTCCAAACAAATTTGTGTGTGTACCAGGCTTTGGTCCACATTTACATTCCTTATCACAGCCCTGGTGACATTTAAGGCTGGTACACACATCCAATATTGATTGGCCAATCATTGGACCACAATAACAAATAACATTTGTAAAGCGCTTTTCTCCCGTAGGACTCTAAGGGCATAAGCATGGCTCAGACCAATAATTGGTTGATTGGTAAATTGTGGTACAGAGCAACAACGCTATAAGTCCCGAAATGCCTGGCTAAACAGGTGGCTTGGCAAATGTTATAACTTGCATGTCCTATAAGAGCTTACCTACACAATATATTATTCCAAATCTGTAGCCCCTCATACAATATGGAGATGGTAAAATTGGTCAGTATTTGGCCACAAAATTAGATGTGTGTACCAGTACACACATTCAACTTTGATTGGCCAATGGCTGACCAGTTTTACCATTGGCTAAAGTGGCCACCCTAGTAAACATTAGGGCCAATTTAGGGGAACGTCAATAACCATGTCTGTATGTTTTTGCCATTCCCCCAGCCCCCGCTGCTCTCTCATGCTGCCCATGGGTGGAGCTACCTGAGGTGAGATTGGCTTTTAATATGGAAGAGCTAGGCTGTCAGGATCACATGTAGAGGTCTACTTTAGTGATGTGCATTAATCACGTTTCTTTATGGTTAGCTGCTTCAGGTTTCTGCATTCAGTACAATATCCTTCTTGCATAAAACCTTTGAAATTCATCAGAATGCAGCTGAGATTTAAATAAAAAGAATACATTTACAGCACTAGTAGAGCAAATGATAAGTTGAGGTAAAGCCGATGTACACCCCAGCCTTTGTACAAGTAACCTGTAGCCACTGACAGGAAGCTTGCGGTCAAATCATGAATCTTTTATCATTGTGAGATTAGGAAAAAGCTGAGTCACGTCTAAATCCCTGCTGAGTGTATGAAGCACATATTGGCTTTACAGCTGTCCCTCAGGAGATAAGGATTTCATTCCAGCTCAGAGCGCCACAGCTCATCTCAACTGAATGGCTTGTGCGCACCTCTCTCATCCGCCACTGATGAGTAAATTGATCATGGTAAAACTTCCTGGAGACATGCAATGCAATTATCTGCAGAGAGTGCTGCACTTTTGGGTGGCTACAGATGACCCCACACACATTGGGTCCAATTTACTAAAGGACACCCTCTAAAGCTCTTCTGCATCCCTAGTGGGGATATTAGAAGTGATTCAGCCAGCTTGGGCTGGTCCTGCTACTATGTAGTAGAAGATGGCAGCTGTCATCTGGATCATACAGTAGGATGCGAAAGTTTGGGCAACCTTGTTAATCGTCATGTTTTTCCTGTATGAATCGTTGGTTGTTACAATAAAAAAATGTCAGTTAAATAAATAATATAGGAGACACACACAGTGATATTTGAGAAGTGAGATGAAGTTTATTGGATTTACAGAAAGTGTGCAATAATTATTTAAACAAAATTAGGCAGGTGTATAAATGTAGGCACCACAAAAAAGAAATCAAATCAATATTACGTAGATCCTGCCTTTGCAGAAATTACAGCCTCAAAACGTTTCCTGTAGGTTACAGTGAGATTCTGGATTCTGGTTGAAGGTATTTTGGACCATTCCTCTTTACAAAACATCTCTGGTTCATTCAGGTTTGATGGCTTCCGAGCATGGACAGCTCTCTTTAACTCACACCACAGATTTTAAATTATATTCAGGTCTGGGGACTGAGATGGCCATTCCAGAACGTTGTACTTGCTCCTCTGCATGAATGCCTTAGTGGATTTTGAGCAGTGTTTAGGGTTGTTGTCTTGTTGAAAGATCCAGCCCCGGCGCAGCTTCAGTTTTGTCACTGATTCCTACACATTGGTCTCCATAATCTGCTGATACTGAGTGGAATCCGTGCGTCCCTCAACTTTGACAAGATTCC